>NC_056730.1:772225554-772249798 GCF_019279795.1 Protopterus annectens | reverse complement strand
TTACATGACTATGATAAGAGAAGCAGCCATTCTAGCAGAAAATTATGTTACACCATCACTTTACAACCCCACACAGTATCACAGCAGGACAAACACTGGCATATCTGTTTAGGGCAGAAGCCATACCTCCCAACTGTCCCTAATTTTCAGGGATGTCCCTGATTTTGACACAAATTTTAGCTCTGTCCCTCTGAAACCTTCCTAAAACTACTGACGTTGGGCAGAAAGATGGTGAATTACACTTAATGAATGATGACAATAATTAAGAGTTAGACACTTCTTTTATTTCAGAAAAGGTGTATTACTTCATATGCTCTGATTCTCTCAATGTTTCAACTTAATGACACTAATATTTTAAAGGTGTCCTTGACTTTTTGTTTACTTTTCCCTGAGTCTGTTCAAATATGTACCTGAGTGTTTGAGAGGTCTGGCAGAAACACAGAGGCATATCTGCCTTTCTGCTGTTACACACTGTGCAAATAGCTTTGGAAGGAGTTTCAGAAGCATACCCTTATGTAGGAATACAACACTGAAATATAAATGGATGTAGCCATGTACTGGTAGCAACCAACTGTAACAATGCCATTGCTCTATTGCTGAAAAGACCTGTGTGGTGCACAGACAAAAAATAACAGGCTATTCTCCGGCTACCATGTGGATAGGTCCACAGTTGGGAGTTACACAGACAGACTACTTGCCTTGATAAACTAACATGTGCACAGCAACCCTGTAAGTCCATTAAGATAAAATCCACACAATAATACTTACGCTCTCTGTACTTCTGCACCCCTACCCAAATGTAGAATATATCTGTGTGTGCAGGATCTACCAAGGATGTATGTAAGCATACTCACAGTACTGAAATGTGTCCAGTTTTTCTGAGCAGCTTGTGCTAACGTCAACACTAAAAAAGCACAAACTGTTTAAAACTGAGTAAAAGAATATTCACAGTATAGCAGTTCACAAACAATTATTGTGCCAAAGGAATACATCTCAATAACTAGCTTTGTATGGCAGTTAATTGTAAATGTTGAAAAGAAAGTGCATCTTTCCATGTATCTTGGGGTAGCATTTTGAGGGGTGAGTACATTTCTACACTGACAAGTGGGTACTGGAAGCAGCAACATTAGGTCTGAGTACAAAATGTAAATCGCTGGCTACACCCCTGGCTTCTGATATAAGAACTATACCAACCTTCTGTCTTAAACAATGATGTCCACAGCAAACAAGGATGATCTCCACCTTGGAAAGCTGAAAGGGCTATGCCTACCTGAGTTAGCAATTTATAGTACTGGGTTGACAGTGATTACTGCAACTGCTACACAGCAGGCTGTATGCAATTAGCAAATGGTGGCCACTAATTGGTGCAGAGGCCATCATATGCTCATGTGCAAATAGCTACAAAAGCAGGCTGCAATCTCTGCCAACAAACTCCATCACTCTATTGCAGAGACTGACAGAGAGAGAGAGAGAGAGAGAGAGAGATGGAGAAAAGGAAAAAGAAAAATAAATATTACCAAATCATACAAAGGAAAGGTATGTGACACATATGTATTTACTGGCATGTAGTAGATGTTATGAAAGAATAGTCTGCATAATGTGAACCATTCATATGTGGCAGGAGTACTTATTTATGCATAGATGTTCTGGTTAACTACTGCTATGGACAATACAGTGTGTACTTGTGGGCAGTGGGGCATACCTGTGAAATGTGTAGCTAAGCATTAAATGTCAAAGATCTGATCCATATTATCTGTGTTCTGTACAGTAGTGTAGCCAATTGCTGTTGGGGGGATTAGCGCTGACATTATATAAACATGGGTGTGACAGAACAACACATGCATGATAGTCATATTAAAGTGTAGCTTAGCATTGCCAACTGCTATAGCAGTCTAATATGCTTATCTAGCATTTGTAGCCATATATACCCCCCTAATGTTAGTGTGTGTTCATATGTGACACCTATTTGTGTTGCAGCAAGGCCCAACAGTTCAGCTGTGAGGTCCAGGGAATTACAACAGTGTGGACCTTGTGTGTGTATGCCACACACATATGGAGAAATATATATGTGTCATATATATTCACATCTGTATATGTGCATAGAGCAGGGGACATATTGCAACTGTTTGTGAAGGGTGGAGATATATATGTTGGTGAAGGTTAGTATGTGCATATTTGTATGTAGGTTTTAGTGTGTGACAAACAAGACAGCATACAGTGTTGGTATATGACGTGTGGTGGTTAAACACTGTGTGTGGTTTGTTCAGTTTGCAATGTTGAAGCCAGTGAGGCCTGCTAAAGCTACCTGGGCTGTGAACACCTTCAATGCATTTATCCCAAGACTGTGCAATTTTATTACATTACTGTACACCTCACATCCTTTGTATAATTGATATTCTCACTATGAAAGGTGCAATGTATATGTGCCTACATATATATGTATATGTACACCAATGGATGTGTATATATATATATATATATATATATATATATATATATATATATATAGTTTTATATATATATATATATATATATATATATATATATATATATATATATATATATAGTTATATATATATAGTTATATATACTCATACACACCTACATCTGCTTGTAGAAATAGATTCTTTGTACTGTTGACTGACTGTGATGGTCAATGTGTTTGTGAATACGTCAAAGATAAGTATCTGTGGGATAGCTTAGTGGGAAACTGTTTATGTCATGGTATTATGGATCCATGCTTTGATAATAGCAAAAGCTGTGTATTCTGTTGCTAGGCAGAAAAAGTGCTATTGAATACAGTGTGATTAAGTCCCTTGGTTTTAACTAGGGTGTGTCATTGGAGGCTAAAGCACTACATCTATGATTATTGATTGGTACTGATGTTGAATCCTAATCCTGTGTGTACTGTAGTACTACTTGAAGCTCTGGGCCTGTATAGCAAAGTATGGTGTATGTCCACATTGCTTGCATCCACTGTTTTGTGTGGTCCCTGTATTCATCACGGATTACATTTCTCAAGATTAAGGTTGTGTAAGTACTGACACACAGTACTGTATAGTACACACTGAAAGCTTTTCTGGGTTGTCATACCTTTGTGTTCTGTAATTATGTCTGATGTGTGTGTGGGTATGTCTGTAACATTTCCTTTGACATGTGTGGTAAAACATATAACTGCATATCTAGCAACATTCATAGTGTACTACAGCAGTATGTGACCTATATTCCCAATTGTGCACATATTTTGGCCACGGGTTTGCCATTAACAAGTTGTGTGGTATAATAGTAATACATTTACTGGACCTTACACTCATTGTGATGGATGATATATGTCTTTACACATCAGCTTGATGTATATCTACTGTGGCTAGGTGGTGCATCGTGTTGCATACAGTGTGCCAGGTACTCTTGTATAGTCTTATATAATGATTTTATTTTGTTGCTGTGCAGAACATGGTTCAATAGATAGAGAGTGAGCCAGACACTTCCAAGCAGTTGTGGAGTGAGCAGTGATAAGTGGCAGTTAAAGTGTTTCACTCTCGGTTAGCTAATAGGTTGCTATATATGGCAGTTCAGTGATATCTGTATTGTGTAATGTTAAATGTGTCATATGACTTGCTCTGACATATTTTTGTATTTATGTCTTTCAGGGATCATGGTGCATCGCAGGAACCCCAGTTACAGTAGTGCTGAAGATGATATAATTACTACCAGTATGATTCAGCACTACAGTCTCATGTTCTCACGAACCAGCCAGGACCAGCAGGAATGTACTGCAATGTGGCAAGATGGTGTCCGCAGGGTAAATGAGGTAGGCCTGCATAACCAGACATATGAGCAGGTACGCCGCCACTGCAGTGATCTTCTCAGACATGTCCGTCAGCGTGCTGCTGATGTGCGGAGACAACAGATTGCAACAGGAGGTGGTGTTAATATCCATCCCCCCCTCACCAGAGTGGAGGAGCTGCTCCTGAGCCTGGTGGCACCTGCTCAACAACAACAACATCAGCAGACATATACCATGATGGAGGTTGGAGCCACCCAGCAAGCACACTTGGCGCATGCAGATAACATGGCATATCTGTAGACTACTGTTATCTGTATTGGTAGATCATGCATATGTGAGATGTGGAGTGTGTCGTTAAAAGATGTGGAGCCTGTTGTTGTGCAATACTGATCATTTGGAACATAATCTGTAGCCCTGTGAATGTAAACTGTTGTTGTACTGTAATATTGCAGACACACAGTAGCAATGCCACAGTTGTTGCCACTGACAAACTATCTCATCTCTATGTAGGTACCTCTGGGGTGACATCAAGGCAGCGGACAGATGCTGGTGAGTGTGTTATACATTTATTATTGTAAATAAAAAGTGCATGTCATAGTTAAGGTGTAGGCCATGTACACATGTAACACACCTAGCCATAATGCATGCTGTGCATGTTTGGTGTAAGACAACGCACATCTCACTAAAGTGATTAGCTGCCTCAAACACATGCAATACCCAGACCATCTCAAACAAATGTGGCTAGACTGTAGTGACCATTGGATAGGCACAGTTGATACTCAACATGCACATAACATACACATCTATGTCATACACAGAGCATTTTAACATGCTACACATAAAGGATTCACAAACCCTCTGCAAAGACACGCTCCAGTATCCAAAATCTCATCCACACATTACACATAATATACCTGAGGGGTAGAGGCCTACCATGGAGTATTTAAACACTCTGCAACACACTACACATTCATGTCAGGGAATGCTCCTTATTGGCCTCCTTACAAACTCATGCAACAACTGGTTGTGAAATGGTGAATGTAGCCAAGGTTGTACACTTCCGGTACAGCATGAGTAGTGCTGGTTTGGGAAACATTTGTAGCCTTGAGTGACCACATGATGCTTCATGATGATGGCCTATGGTACTATACCCCATCCAGTTATTGTAGCCACAGTACTACACATAGCTTTCATTGCTATACACCTTAATTTTGCATGTGTGCACACATATGCACCTCTAGACAATATGCATAGCAATCAGCATTTGCACAACTGACACAAATATGTCTTGTGATGCTATTGAGTGGCTAGGTCATATGACACACATTGGGTATGTGTAGTGTTTAAATATGCAGTTGTGTTTTAGCATGCCATGTCATGGATAAGACTGGCATGTCCACAATATGATCTACACTCACCATAAGTACCATACATTGGGTATGTGGCCGAATGGTATTCCATCAATTATCCATGCACCACTGATGATGTTGTGTGAATACTCATCATGCATGTGCTAAAGATGTGTCTACAATTATTTGCTAAAGACACAGAGGCTATAATCATCATTGAATATCTATCTGACAGACAGATACACATCCAGCCATGGTATGTACACCTGTGAGCTATGGTGCACAGTAAATTACAGAGTTTTGAGTACCTGCGCAGCAATGTTGTGTCCATGTATGCATTGTGTTCCAAAGGGAGGCCCATCACCTAATAACAAAACACATGCATCAAAGCCATGTGTACTGTTAGTAACAAGGACTGTCTGCACTTGCACTGCATGCTGTTGAGCAACACATGTCCTGCATACTGACATGTGTGATATGACTGTTTTGCTTGTGATACTGTACCCCACCATCACTTGCTATTGTGTATGTTCTGAGATTGCTGGTGTTGTGTGTGTCTGCTTTAGGGAGGAGTGTATTTTTGTGTGTGTGCATGTGTGCATGTGTGCATGTGCGCATGTGCGCATGTGTGCATGCATGCATGAGTGCATGTGTGCATGTGTGCATGTGTGCATGTGCGCATGTGTGCATGTGTGCATGTGCACATGTGTGCATGTGTGCATGTGTGCATGTGCGCATGTGGTCTGACATCATGTTCAGGTCTTAAAGTGTGTTTCCTGTTTTCCTCTCACAGGTGCCAAGGTGGGGATGGTTTAGTACAGCAGGGAACCTGATGTCACTGAGACAGACAGTGATCATGAGGATAGGTGTGTTGAGGCACAGGCAGGTTTGTCAGGGTCTGTTTTTGGGCCACCAATTGACAGTATACAAGTCTCCACCCCATCCATGCACACAGTCATACTGCCTGTACAGCAATCATCACCATTTCCCTTAGCTGAGGGACAGTGTATGGTTGGCACTGACCAGGACAGTGTGGTATCTATGGCACATGTATCAGGACACATCAGCCATAGCCAGATGTCTGGAACAGTGCCACATAGGCAGATGCCCAGGAATTCTCATCAGAGCACTGCTGGTCATCATGCCCCTGGCAGACATGCCCACATTTCTTTCTACCACACGCATGTTCCAGGCTGTCATGGAGGCACAGACATGAATGGAGCGGTACACCAGACAGGGACTAAGGGTACAGAGGGCTCATAACACATCTGTAAATGACAGTATCCATGACCTAGCAGGTGCCATACGTAATTACACTGAGGTCATTGATAGACGGGGGTGAGACATTGAATGTCCTCCACAATGTCAAGTCCATGTGTCAGGACAGTGCAGGATGGTTGAGATGTCGACGTGGACATATGCCAGCAACATCAGCAGCTGGAGGTCACCGTGGACATCCAGCAAGTCACAACCACTCCCATTGTGCCAGTACCAGCCCCAGTAATGTTGGGGGGGGTCTGTCCATAGACTGTCCTAGAAGACCACATGCACATGGCTCTGGCCAGTCCCAGCAGGGACCTGGATCCAGTGGACATATGTCAACCTCTTCAGATAGTACCCAGTCTGGATTAGTACCTGATATTGTCTGTAGCACCCCTGCCAGGCACAGATTCCATGTGTAAAGCCTGCCAGGTACAGTCTGTAGCTGTCTCACAAATCCCCGTATATGGCAGCCACATGGTGGAACTGTGTGTATGCAGACACACACACATAATCCAGAAACCTAGGGCAAATACATACCTGCACACATTACATCAACATTGGCCCATAACAGTACTCATGGCCCTCACATACACACTCATACACACATGTCGATTGTATGGCTCGGTGTAGGCCTCTGGCAAACCAACAACACACCCTGTGCATATGATGAAACCTGTGCCACCTCCTGTCATCTGTAACATTGATGCAGGAACAGGCTAACATGGTGCTGATGCACAGGATGACTTTAATAAAGTATAGCAATGGTTGAATGTGTAGTATGTTGTCAGCAGTAAAGTGTAATGACATCCTTGAAGGTGTAGCTGAGCAGGCATGATGCATTAAAGCTGTAATTAGCAATGTTGTATTGTTTCCATCAGTGTTTATTCCAATTGTGTTTTGTTTGCCCATGTGCCACTTGGCTGATGTGTATAGTTGTGTCAGCATGTATTATACAGTGAACAGTAAGTGTGGGGTGTGTGCAGCACAAGTTTGCAGTTGTACATTTGTGAACATGGTGGAGGTACACTGTCTGCATGTACGTGCATAATGGACACATTGGCAGGGTGACATGCCCTGTATTGGCCAGTGTTAACACTCCATAGTTTCTATTGGTGGCCAGTATGCATTGTACTACACACATTTTGGAACTTGAGTATGCATGTGTGTGTATGACATGGGTTGACACTGTGCTGTAGGTGATGCTGTTGTTGCTATCTGTCATTGGTTTGCATTACTAAGGTTAAAACTATCCCAGCTGCATAATCCTTTATTAATGCACACTGTTCACTTACAGGGTTGCATGGAGCGATGCTATCACAAACACAAGAAATTCTCACTTATACAGTAAATGTGCATTAGTCTCATGGACCCCTGCCATAAACTAAATATATAATAGAAGGTGTAAAGTTGTACCAAAAAAGAGTTACATACCAAGAAGGGATAACCTCTCTGGTCAGTATCATTGGGAAAATACAATCCCTCAATAAACATACAAGGCAAGCTTCAAAATACAAAATGGCAAGGATTCCAAAGACAACACTAAAGCTTTCTTCAGTGTTGTTCATAATCTACAGGGGAAATCTTAGATCGGGTCACAGTTAATGTAAATGGTCACAGAGTACACTTATCTGACTGACATTACCAATTTCTTGTCAGACAGTTTGAATGCGGATTTCACCACCCTGTCATTACACAAGAGCCACATTTACAGACCTGAAGAATGTAAAACCTGATGATTCACAGACACTCTAGTTGAAATATATCTTTAACAAAGTACACACCACAGTGGCAATGGTACTGGACAGTGTCCCTGGCTGTGTCATACACAAGCTGACATATGAAGTCACCACTCACCTAAACGCTCTGTCCAGATGGAGCCTCTATACAGGTTACATACTTGTGGAGTGACACACGGTAATGGTGTTCACAGTCCACAAGGGTTGAGCTACAATGTCTTCTTCTTCTTCTCCTTTCGGATGCTCCCATTAGGGGTCGCCACAGTACATCATCTGTTTCCATTTCTTCCTGCCCTTTGCATCTTGCGCCGTCACACCATCCACCTGCATGTCCCCTCTCACCACAGCCATAAACCTCAACTTAGGCATTCCTCTTTTCCTGTTACCTGGCGGCTTCATCCTTAATATCTATTTCACAATATACTCTGCATCCCTCCTCAGCACATGTACAAACCAACTTAATCCTGCCTATCTGGCTTGGTCTACTAACCTTCAAACCTGGCCTCTCCCTCTAATATACCTATTCTTAAACCTGTCCACCCTCATCACACCCAGTGCAAATCTTAACATAAATTGATTAAGGGTAGAACTACAACAGGTCCTTGAAACTCTCACCCTATAAGCCAGACAAATGTTATCTGGAAGGCTATGGAGCACAGCATTATGGAACTCATTAACAGAGACATTATGAACCTGCAAACACTGCACCATACCCACTTAGGTTCTCTAAAGGCCAGATCATGGCTCCTACACCTAGTAGATTTCAAGCCAATCAACAAGGCTATAGGTGAGGGAGAGGAGGTCAACACAGCCAAGCTATAGCTCACCGGCAATTCATACCCATCCCACATACTGGTATTATACATAACCTCAACAGACTGACCATAAACGATTGTTAGATGATGGCTTGACAACTGACACACAGATGTAGGACACACAGTAACATTTGCAGCCTCCATGTACTATTCTATGCCAGTAAAAAGTGGTATTCACCTGCACTCAGTCCTGGGACCACTCCTGTTTGGCATATAGCTTTCTTAGGTACAAGCAAACACAGCAGGGATATGTCTGCCCATGTTTGATGACAATGCATACTGTTGGCTATACTTTATTCTCCAGATGACACACACATCCTCCAAAAGGGTATCATACAGACAAATATCTGGTGTCAAACTCATGCTGTAAAGCTATAAGCCAAAGAATGCATAGTTATCCACTTTTAGAAAACAAAGTATCCCCAGAGTACCACATAGGTAGTAGCCCCCAAAATGTGGAACAGGTACTAATGTATACATAGAGCCAAGTGTTAAGTCATCTCTCCTTTGATAATCACATTACCAAAGGGTTTTGGAAATCCCTCTGTGGAGCACATAAGCAATAAAAGGTTTGCATGCAGATCCACAGGGGTTGTTTCACACCTATAATGATTAGTCATCTTTGCCAGACTTTGCTTGCTTTGGAACAGGTTTCAAATATACCTCAAGCATAAACCCTCACTCACACTCTTCAATAGAAACCGTGATGAGTGTATGTGAAATGGAAGACGTATCCCAGGGATCACTGCAGTGGCTAAGCTTGTCACAAGCATACAGAAGTGACTTAAAGTCTGGAAAGCACCAGCACGCTCTGGCAAAGATAACAGATACATTCATGGTGAAAGCAGAGTAGCCACCTATGAAATACTTGAGGTCACATATATGTATATGGATTTGCCCCCACAGCTACCTTACATGTGTAATGCACATACAGTTGTACACACCTGGAGCACACACAGTCAGCAAGTGCGAGATTCAAACTATTCCCTAACTACATTATGACACTACAGCAGTATGCATTTATACAATGTGCTATACACACAACTGGGATTTTACCTTTCCACAGGTATATTTGTAGGATGGTGACATCATCAGATTTGTCAAAGATGAGTATACCACTTTTAAGGTGTGTGAGTAATCTCCAAAAAGTTGCGCCGCCCCAGGGAGGCATACACACACTTGGCAAATATAGGATTCAAGCCCCTATCTAACAACATTGTGGTATTACAACAGTATGCATTTACACAATGCGCTATACACATTACTTTGATTTCATGTTTCCGCAGGTATATTTGTAGGATGGTGACATCATCAGCTTTGTCAAAGATGAGTATACCACTTTTAAGGTGTGTGAGTAATCTCCAAAACAGTTGCGTCTCTCCAGGGAGACACACAGTTGGCAAATGTAGGATTCAAACCCTTACTTAACTACATTTTGATACTACAGCAGCATGCATTTACACAACGTGCTATACACATTACTGAACTTTTACCTTTCCACAGGTTTATTTGTAGGATGGTGACATCATGAGACTTGACAAAGATGAGTATACCACTTTTAAGTGGTGTGAGTAGTCTCCAAAAAGGTTGTTTCGATTCAGGGGAAGCACACACACTGTTGGCAAACGCAGGATTAAAACTCCTACCTAACTACATCATGATAGTACAGCAGTATGCATTTATATGACACACTGCACACATAACAGGAATTTCACCTTTCCACAGGTATATTTGTAGGATGGTGACATCATGAGATTTGACAAAGAGGAGTATACCACTTTTAAGGGGTGTGAGTAGTCTCCAAAACAGCTGCTCCTCCCCACAGGAAGACACACACTGTCACACACAGTTTTCAAGTGTAGGATTCAAACCCCTATCTAACTACAGTATGATACTATAGCAGTATGCATTTACACAACGCGCTAAACAAGTAGTGAGCTTTTGCATTTCCAAAGGTATATTTGTAAGATGGTGACATCATGAGACTTGACAGAGATGAGTATACCACTTTTAAGGGGTGCGTGTAGTCTCCAAATAGAAGAAAGACAGCACCAAAAACTGTTCCCAGAACAAACCACGATCCACGAATATGTCACAAAGAACTTCTTTTATTGAAATACAAAATGAAGGTTGAGCGCTTTCATCTACCCAATGTAGATTTCATCAGAACACTGAATATATCAAACCTTGTCTCTTAAATACTTTAAAATTCCCGCCTAAAACACCACCTGACCAATTAAACTACCATTAAGTTTTAAAGACATAAGAACATAGATTTGGTAAAACCCATATAAACAGCCTTCTAAATGTTATCAGTTACTAGTACAGGAAGGTGAACCTACTGGTATTAGGGTCACTGATGGGGTGGTATATAGTGTAGGAGACTTCAAAATATATAATTATACACAATACCCCATAAACATTGAACACTTTGATACATTTTCGAAAGGTATGAAATATATTCCTAGAAGGAAGTTTGATCTGGTTGATACTTTAGTCGAGTTCAAGTTATTCTTGAGAAAGATAAATTTGGGTATATTTTTTCAAAATTCATCTGATAAGCATTCAAAAATGGACTGCTTAAAGAAGAAAAGTAATTTCACTCCACCCATGCACAATACCCTATCAACCTTTGAAAAGGTGGTCAGTAAGAAAATATATGAACTATATGGTAATTTACAAAAATCAGGTGATTCTTCCCGGTGGAATGTAGCAGTCGAAAAACTATTAGATTCTATATATTCTCAAAATATTAGGATTATGACTGCAGACAAGGGGGGTGGAGTGGTATTGTATGATATGGATAATTATATTGCCAAAATATTTGACATTTTGAATAATTCCAAACAATATGAAGTAACTTCTATCAATCAGATAAATATTGCCCATAGAAGAATTGACCTGTATCTAGAAGAATTTCTATTGGATGATCGAATCACATTTGAGCTGTACAATTTTTTAAAAGTAGAGTACCCCATAATGGCAACTTTAGTAGGAATTCCCAAAATACACAAAAACATCAGGGATCCTCCTTTTAGACCCATTATCTCAGGAAGTCGTAGCAAGGCCTTTCCATTTGGTAATGTCATTGATCAATGGTTAAAGCATATCTACAAGTTGATACCACACATTATTAAGGACTCCTGGGAATTTTTAGGGAAGTTCAAACAAGACATATGGGACCCCAATTTATTATTTGTTACCATAGATGTAAAGGATTTGTTTTCGTGCATACCTAAAGCGGATGGGGTGACTCGATTTATTAACAGTCTGAATAAATACAGTCAATTACAGTGGGACAAGATCGATATACTAACAGAATTCATCAATATTGTGCTAGATAATAACTTCATATTCTTTGAAGGGGAGTATTACAAACAAATAGCGGGAGTAGCTATGGGGGCTGCTTGTGCCCCCATATATGCCAATCTCGTCCTATTGAATTGGGAGGAGGAATTTGTATTGAAATCACCCTGGAAGGAGTACATATGTTGTTATGTCAGGTAACTGGATGATTTATTCATCCTTTGGAAGGGGGATGAGGAGAAATTGATGAATTTAATCGATTACATCAATGGTAGTACTTCCTACTTGCAATTTACTTATAACATCAGTAAGACAGAAATAAATTATCTTGACAATTATATATTCAGTGATGGACACACTTTTCAGTCTAAGATCTATAGGAAAGACACTTTTTGCAGTGCCTATTTAGAGTTTTCCAGTAATCATCCCTATACGCAGAAAAGAAGTATTTTAAAGGGGCAATGCATAAGGGCTGCTAGGATGACCTCCAGAAAGGAAGATATGATTCTTGAGATGGCCTTTATTGGCAAACTATTTAGACAGAGAGGTTATCCTGAAGCCATGCTCAAGGACATCACCGAATATGTTATACGAGAATGGGGTAATAAATATATACCTATCTTGGGCAAGAGTTTATTGTCAACCAGCGCAAATGAATGCAGTACATCAGGATATCACAGGTCATATATAATACAATTTGGACATCACGTAGGGGAAGTGCGAAAGATTGTAGATAGTAATTGGAATATTCTTACTAGTGATGAAGGAATTTGTGATAGAGTGGGTGAGAAACCAACATATGTATATAAAGCAGGGATGAATTTCAAAAAAATGATTGACATTAGGTCTAATCACAGTGATAATTCCGGGAACACTCATAGGACAGGGACCAAGCAATGCGGACAGTGCAACCAGTGCCCTTCCATTTTACAAGTGGAGTGTATTAGTTTAGAGATTATTATTAGAAGTAGGATTTATCTTTGTAAGGGAAATTGCCAGACCCAACATGTTGTCTATATAGGAAAGTGCATATCCTGTCCAAGTTTTTATGTTGGAAAAATGGACAGGAAATTATGTAATAGAATTTACGATCATTTGTATTGTATAAAAAAGAAGGATATGAATAATGCACTATACAGACATTTAGCTGGTAGTGCTGGTTGTAACACCTTCAAATTTGCCATTCTTGAAGTAGTTAGGAACAACCCCGGGGGGGGGGGGGTAACATCAAGGCAATTTTGGGGGAAAAAGAGATCAAATGGCAGTTAAAGCTAAATGCGGCAATTCCACCAGGTATCAATGAAAATATTCCTACTAAGCCTCTTATAAGAAATTAACAATGTTGTAGTTTTGTCAGAGAAAGACATATAGACATATATACATATACACTCAATCAAATATGTATATAAAATAATTTTTCATTGTTAAATATAGGCATTTATATACTTTGGTAATGACAATATATTTAGGCAAGTCATAACTATATATTGTATTTGTTATGTAATTAGTATTTACTGTAGGATTATATCTTACATTTGATATTGTTCCTTTTATGCACTCCATGCATTTGTCATATTTTATATGAAACATTCATCTAGTATGTATTACTAGAGTTGGGGTATGGTTCATATTCCACCGATAGAGAATTTTTATTATATGATAGAATTTTGATGCTGTTTTAGGCATTTTTAACCATTATTAATACTGATAACATCTAGAAGTCTGTTTATATGGATTTTACCAAATCTATGTTCTTATGTCTTTAAAACTTAATGGTAGTTTAATTGGTCAGGTGGTGTTTTAGGCGGGAATTTTAAAGTATTTAAGAGACAAGGTTTGATATATTCAGTGTTCTGATGAAATCTACATTGGGTAGATGAAAGCGCTCAACCTTTGTTTTGTATTTCAATAAAAGAAGTTCTTTGTGACATATTCGTGGATTGTGGTTTGTTCTGGGAACAGTTTTTGGTGCTGTCTTTCTTCTAGTGTTGAGTTCCTTGAACCTTCGTTGTTAGTCTCCAAATAGGTTGCTCTCTCCCCAGGGACAGACAGACACACACACACACACACAGACACACACACACACACACACACACACACATACACACACACACACACACACACACACACACACACACACACACACACACACACACACACACACACACAGTTGGCAAGTACGGTGTTCTTAATCCAAACTAAGTACGTCTTTGCACATCAGCAAGCCATATGGAGTTACAGGGTGTAATACAGACATTACTTGCTGACAGTTTGCCCAAAGTTTTTTTTTCACATTTGCTAACCTCATCAGGCTTATCATACTAGGTGTATTGTGAGTGCATTGTATGCATAGGCCATGACCATATCATATATGAGTTGATGCTCCACATGCTGGCACACACAGGGTCAAACCGGTAGCTCTGTCAACCCAATACTGGACAATACAGTCAGGAGGAGTAGGTTCATACAACCACAATACCAACTGTCTCACACAGACCTACAATATAAGCACCAGCAAAACACACACATAAATACACATTACCATACTCGGAGAATACAAATATTAATCTGAAAAAGAGAGAGTGTCATCCTAAGCAGACAAGCAAGCAATATGCCTCAAGCACGCCAGAAAACACATAATACACCAAAGCAGTGTGCCTCATAACAGGCCCTAAGGCAAAACAACATGCCCAACACACTAGTAGTAGGTGACTTCATAGTCAGGCACACAGATGTTCCACTCACTCGGCTGGACAAGGGGAAGGTTACTGTCAGTTGTCTGTCAGGTGCTATGATCCGCTACATAACACAAGCACTTACATCACTCCAGAACAGGTACATATATGACGTGTTCTTTGTACATGTCAGTGTGAATGATCTGAGGCATACCTCCCAGGACAACATGACAAGAGATATATATTAGCTCTATGATCATGTAGCCCAGGCTGGTATGACCCTGACCTTGAGTAGCATCTTACCTTCACCTACATGATACTGAAATATAACAGAAAGACGATAAACTTCAACAATTGTCTGAGCTTCTGGTGTCATTCAAAGGGGATCCAGTCTCTGTCTGCCTGTGATGACATGATAGACAAGCCTTGTTGCTTCGCTACCGATGGTTTGAACCTGTCACCCCTATGCTTCTGAATACTGGCCAAGGCTCTTGCTGTCCCCATATTACCTTTTTCAGGCAAGGCGCAAAGGTTCATAGGTTCATAGGTAGGTACTAGGCTATCTGCCCAAGGGCATTTATAAACATAGCCATAAAGTGTTGGCTTTTGCCTCCCTTTGAAATTAGTTTCCTGGGCCTCTGTCTAGCAGGGCCACTGAAGTGATCCCAGGGGTAAATTTACAATTTCCCATCCACTCGTCAAGATTCCTCTTGAATAGAGTCAGCGAGGGGCTCTGCCTAACAACTGGGATTCTATTCCAGAGCGAGGGAAGTCTCTGGGACAGGAATCTATCCCTCTGGTACGTCCTGTTTATTGCTGTGCTGAGGATTAATTCACTGGAGCATGTGGCTGTAAGAGATTTGGTTTTCTTGAGGTGGAGCATGTCCATTAATTCCAGGTTGGACATGGCCTTATACGTCAGGCATAGATCACCTCTGAGCAGGCAGTAAGCAACCAAGTAGAGCTGGAGTTTCTTTAGTCTAGCTGCATAGGGCATCTCTTTGAGGCCCATGATCCTCTTGTTGAGGTACTTCTGTGGTCTTACCAGCTGTTGCATGTGCTGATTAAGGTACCTACCAAATGGGGCATTGTACTCTATTATGGGCCTAATGAGTGATGAGTAGAGGGGCACAATGACCTCTCTTGATCTAGAGGTGAACCCTTTCATGATTAGGGGGGCTACATAGAAGGAATTTCAAAACACTTTGGCAATGCGATTATCAAAGGAGAGTCTGCTGTCCACCTGTGTCCCAAGGTCTCTTATCACACTTTCAGTGTTAAGTATTCTACCGACTATGTTGTAGTTCATGGGTACAGAGTTTTTACCAAAGGGGATGACAATGCACTTTTAGGTATTGAGCTTGAGGCCATGGCTTTGACACCAGGCATCTGTCTCAGTGAGGCCCTTTTGTAGGATGTCCACATCGTTAGTAGTTTCGATTATGGCTCCCAGTTTGCAGTCATCTGGGAACTTCATTAGCCAAAGACCTTCTGTGTTTGCCTGTACTTCAGGGAAGTAGATACCAAACAGGACAGGACACAGGACTGAACCCTGTGGTACTCCACTTGTCACTGGTCTGACGTCGGACTTGGAGTCTGCTACTTTCACAGTGTGGGTTCTGTCAGTGAGCCAATTGGCAACCCATCTTGTGACATAGGGATTTATACCTAGTTTAGTGAGTTTATCTATATTTCCAGAGTGGGGGATGGTGTCAAAAGCCTTGGCAAGATCTAGATAGGCTGTGTGAACCACCTTACCCTTGTCTACGGCTTTGGTGACTGCTTCAAAGACGTCTATCAGGTTTAAGAGACGTGATCTGCCTTTTACAAACCCAAAATGGTTGTGGCCCAGAGTTTGGAGATTACCAATGTCTTTTTGTTTATATGTTCCATGATGGTACATTCCATGGCCTTGCAGACCAGGCTCATCAGGCTAATGGAGTGCTAGTTCCCGGGGTCCATGGTGGCTTCCCCCTTGTGTAGTGGGATAACCGTCACTGTGTGCCATTCAGCAGACACAAAGCCTGAGGTGAGGCTATGATTGAACATGGTACATAGGTGTGGTGCCAGTTCATTCTGTAGTTCATGTAGAATGCAGCCTGGGATGTTATCTGGTCCCATGGATGCTGTGTTCCTGGCTTTGGTGAGTGGTGTTTACCTGTGCAGCCATGATGACAGCAACTTTGCATTCTTCCAGTATAGAGATGGGCTCTTTCATGGGTGAGAGGGGGGGTAAAGTTACCACTAATCCTATATGCCAGGATGTTGGCATTATCAGTTGGGTCTGTATATTTAGTGCCATTGTGCTGTTACTCAGAGCAGATCTGACTGTTGCTATTGAGATTCTTGACATAGCTATAGAATGCTTTGTGGTTGTCTTTAGAATCAGTGGTGATTTTGTTTTCGTAAATAGCTTTGGAGGATTTTATTGGGGATCGCAGCTTCTTACTGAGGCTGACCAGGGAGTTCCTCCACTCATTGGATTTTACCCTCTTTTGCAACAGTTTCTTCCTTCTGTTGTGCAGTTTGTTTATGGCAGGGGACTACCAGACTGGCTTCCTTTTCTTGGAGGATAGCGTTTTGGTTCTGTTTGCGATAGCACAATGCATGCACTCACATAAGTGCTTATAAAGTGCAATTGTGAAGGTTTCAGTAGTCGTAACTGTATTGTCCATCTGCATGGGTGTCCTGAAGTTCATCACTTCTGTCTTAAGAAGCATGAAGTTAGCTTTGGAGAAATATTTTAACATGGTTTCCTTAATGGGGGGGGGGGGGGCAGAATGTGGATATGTAGGGTAATTAGCTTATGGTCAGATGGGACCAATGTGGCATTGACTTCTGGTGTGGAACATTGGTCACTCAGGACAAACCAAACCCCATAACCAACACAAATAACCACAAAGTGAGCTAAATGCTACTCATTGCCAGAAGTCTCAGCCTCCAGATGCACACACTCGAGGCACTTCTCAGTATGGAGAATGCTGATATCTGTGCAGTAACAGAAACCTAGTTAAAGGCTCCAGAGAGCACACCAGCACTACCAGGATACTACTCATTCCATACCCTCCAGCATCAGAACCTGGATCTTAGCACATAGGGTGGGGATGTATCCATATTCATCAAGGAATCCTACACCTTTCTCTACATCCTCTCTACAGAATATGTACCCATAGAATGTTGCACAGCAATGTTCTTCCCACTCCAAAGGGGTGGGGCCACAAAAGACCCTTGGCTTTCACACTCTATGAGCCTGATGAGTCTGATATGCAAGGCAATGGAGCCAATCATAATGGAAGTCAACAATAAAGACATTGGGAACCTTCACACAGTTGAGCACACACAGTTTGGCTTCGTCAAATGCAGATCACGCCTCCTAAACTGGGTGGATGTCTTTGAGACAGTTACCCAGATTACAGATGATTGAAATGAGCTCCACACATCCTACCTATACCTCGCTAAGGCCTTTGACACCATTCCACAGTCAGGTATCATAGATGAACTCACCAACCTGGGCATGAATCCATACATCACAAGATGGATTGCAAACTGGCTCACAGATAGATCCCACAAATTAAGAGTTGCTGGCTACATGTCAGACTCTACACCGGTAACAACTGGTGTCCCCCATGGTTAAGTCCATGTGTCCCTCCTGTTTGGTATAGACTTCTCAAAAGTACATGCCAACACAGGAGGGTTGTGGTTGACTAAGTGTGCTGAGAACTGTAAAGTGTTTGCCATAATAGATTCCCCAGATTACACAAATATTCTCCAGAAGGGACTCTATGAGGCAGATGTGTGGTGTCAGAATCATGGCCTCAAGCTCAATGTGAAAGAATGCATAGTAATCCCCTTTGTTGAAAACAAAGTACCCACAAACTACCACATTGGTGTTACCCCCTAAAAACTGACAAGGTAATAAGGGATCTGGGGACATAAGTAGATAGTCATCTTTCCTTTGACAACCATGTTGCCAAAGTGATTAGGAAATCCTATGTGGCCCACCTACTCAACAAAGGGTTTGCATCAGGATAAAAAGAGGTAGTGGTGGCCCTCTACTCTTAAGTCATCAGACCCATCATTGAGTACAATGCACCATTTTGGATGTACTCGGCTAAGCATATCCAGCAGCTGTAGAGACCACAGAGGTACCTCACCAAGAGGATTACTGGCCTCAAACAGTTGTGTTATGCAACACAACTGATAAAACTAAATCTGTTCTCCGTTGCGTACCGCCTACTCAGAGGCACACTCTGCCTAACATACATAGCCATGTCCAACATATAACTGTTGAACATGCTCCATCTATGGATAACAAAATTGAGTCACATTACAGACTCCAGGGATATGACCCTGATCACAACAATGAATACAACATGCTGGTGGGATAGAGTACCATCCCAGACACTTGCCTTACTGTGGAACAATGTACATCAGACAGAGCCCCTTACTGACACTCTTCAATAGGAACCTTGATAAGTGGATGGGAAACAGACAATTCACGCCAGGTATCACATCATCAGCCCCACTAGAAAGGGGCTTAGGGTACTAACTATTAGAACTAGGGCTTAGGAGACTACCCAATGAGGTGGTGAAAGCTGCACAACTTGCGTAGGCTAATATATGCCTACATGAAGATAGTCTACTACATACCTATGAACCTATGTGACAGGTACATGTCTACAGATAGTAGATGTGTACTTCCTTGTACAGTCATGTTGTACAGTAGGCACATGGACCACATACACTGTAATGCTTACAGATACTGGTGGCTGTTATGTACAGTGGGTGAGATGTGCACCTCATGTCTTTTGTGCTATTGGGATGTGTGCTGGGAGGGACAGTCCTGGATGGCTCCCTGTTATGGTCACCTTCTTACACACATCTCTGCCCATCCATCTTTGGCTTATTATACTGTGTTCCCCCTACATATATATATAGGTACATAGGTGGGTAATAGGCTATCTGCCTGAAGGCATCTATTAGTATGGCCACAGTGTGCAGCTATCACCACACATGGGGTTAGTTCCCTTGGCCTCTGTGTAGTAGAGCTGATGAAGTGATCCATGGTGTGACAGTTCACTTTCACATACACTTATCAAGGTTCTTCTGGAAGAGTGTCAGTGAGGGACTCAGCTTAATGTAGGTCTGGAGCCTGTTCCAAAGCAAGGGAAGTCTGTGAGTTAGTAATGTATCCCTCAAACATGTTCTGTTTATTGTTGTGATGATGATATCTCTAGAGCATGTGGCACAGTGAGCTTGGGTTTACTTCAGATAGAGCATGTACATCAATTCTGCATTGGACATGGACCTGTCTGTTGGGCAGAGATCGCCTGAGTAGACAGTATGCAACAGATTACAGATTGAGTTAACTTCAGTCTTGTTACATGGGTCAACTGTCTGAGGTCAGTAATCCTCTTGTTGAGGTACTTCAGTGGTCTTTCCAGCTGCTGAAAGTGACTAGTCAGATTCATCGCAAGTGTGCTGTGATACTCTCTGATGGGTCTGATGACTGATGAGTAGAAGGAACCTCCTTTGACCTACATGCAAAGACCTTGGCAATTTGTGGGAACACATAGCATGATTTTCTAACCACTTTGTGAATGTGTTTCTGGAAGTAGAGATGACTATCCACAATGTGTCTATAGATCCCGTATTATTACCTCCATATTTAGGGTGTTGGCACCTATATGGTATTTGTATGACTGTAGCTTGAGGCCATAATTTTTACACCACATCTGTCTGACTGAGACCCTTTTTAAGGATGTCTCTGTTGTCCCAAACATCGATAATGACAACCTTTTTGCAGTCATCCACAAACTTTGCTAACCATAGCCCTCGTGTGTTTGACTGTATTTCTGAAAAGCATACACCAGACAAGAGGGGTCACAGGACTGAGCCATGGGGGACAGTAGTTGGTACCAGCTTAAAATCCAAAAGGGAGACCAGAATTCTTACCTTGTGGGATCTATCTGTGCCCCAGTTGGCAATCCATCAAATAACATACATGTTTATGCACAGGTTGTTAATTTTGTGGATACTTCATGTGTGCGGGATGTTGGAAAAGGGATTTTTAAGGTTAATGTAGGCCGTGTGTAGCTCATTTCATTGATGTATGTCCTGGGTAACTGCCTTGAAAACTGTCTAGCAGGTTTAGAAACCATGATCTGCCCCTGACCAAACCAAAATGGGTAGGGTTGGGTGTTTGTAGGCTCCCAATAGCTCTGTTTATGAGTTCCATAATGATGGACTCCATGGTCTTGCAGATCAGGCTTATTAGGCTTATAAGACTATAGTTCCCATGGTCTGTTGTGCACCAACACTTGTGGAGTGTGCCAAACGTTGCTGTAACCCATTCAACTGTTTCATATCCTGTTCAGAAGGTGAGTCTCAACAGACTGTTCAGGTGCAGGGTCTGTTTGTTTTGGAGGTCACATATGACACAGCCAGGGAAACCATGTCATCCCATAGACGTCATGTTTTTAGGTTTGGATAGAGCTGTTTAACCATTGTATATGTGATTTCTGGGTTCTCACAATCTCCAGGTATGAAAAAAAAAAATTTAGTTGTTTATGAATGGGAACGGAATTTTTTATTTAAACATAGACAATATAGTAACATCAAATTGTACAAACGATTTGTGGACGACGTCCTGTTCATTTGGGAAGGCACTGAAACTGATTGCATCCAATTTATTAAAGATGTGGAGACTACTAGCCTCTTTTTGAGGTATACTGTAGAAACCTCAGTTGAACGGGTACATTTTTTAGATCTAACTTTGAATTTCAACATTAATGGAATGATAGACATCTCTCTTTATAGGAAACCAACCTGGAGAAATACACTATTGAAATTTGAAAGTATGCATCCGAGATTTACGTTCCCAGAAATTGTTACTAGTCAATTCAGTAGAATAGCCAGGATTTGTAGTGATGATAAAGTTTTCTTAACTGAAATGGATAAACTAGAATCATTATTTAAGGAAAGGGGTTAAACTAATAAAATAATTAGCAAATGTAAACAACAAATGTTTGATACCTCATTACCAAATATGTTTCATTCCAGTCGTGAGGTCAAACAGAGGTTTTTGAATTATACACATACGCAAGGTAGGTTTACTGAGAAATTATCCTTTACCATAAAATATACTAGTGATATAGGTTCACTGAGAAAGATAATAAATAAAAATTGGAATGTACTCATTATGGATCCATTTACTAAAATTGTTGTTGGTGAACGCCCTAGATTTAGCTACAAGAACTGTAGCAACCTTAAGCAGTTGTTGTGTATAGATAAAAGTAGTTCCCATATGATGATTAAATCTGTTCAATGTGGAACTTATCTTTGTGGCCATTGCCATATGTGCCCTTATATTTCCAAAAAACAGTCATTTATTCATCCAGAAGGTATTTATAGGTTTATACCTACTAGTCATTGTAATTGTGATAGTACAAACCTTGTATACCTTGCAACTTGTGATAACTGTGATGTGTTTTACGTTGGCTTAACAAAGCGGAGATTAAGAGACAGGGTCTATAATCACCTTTATGACATTAGAAAAGGCAATGAGCAAAACGCGTTAGCGAAACATTTATTAGATCATACAACACATAGATTTAGTTTCAAAGCCCTACAGTTGGTTACCACTTATTCTAGAGGAGGTGATAAGATCAATCAATTGGCTTGTATTGAACTCAAATAGATATTTACTTTAAAAGCCCACATTAATCCAGGTATTAACCAGTTTGTTTCCATCAAACCAGTATTGAATAATAGGAAACTATGATGTTATTTATTTATTGTTTAATTTTTTATTTTTTATTTTTTGACATATAATAATATTTATGGTAATATCATAATAATGGATATTGATATGCATATTTAATGAATCAAATTTGATAGTTATTAGTGTATATATATTGGTATGAATATTAATTTATAGATGTGTTATTATAAATATTAAATATTTATTATTATATTTATTCCATTACTCAGTATTATTGTATTGTTATATTTATTCCATTATTCAATATTTATATATTTATATATTAATAGCCAGGTGTTATTGTTATTTTTATTCATCATTGAATTTATTAAATTTATTAATTCTGATGAATTAGTATAAAATTTTAAATTTTAAGTTTTTGATCAATTGGGTGTCATGACTATATATGTTAGTTTGTTTCACCGTTTATTTGCTGAAATAATGCGTTTCTTGTTCCCACAGTGACTTCTATTGTTGGTCTTTTATGAAGTTTTCAGGTCCATTGCTTTATCAGTTCTTTATATATACACCTCCCTATAATCTCTGCATAATTTAGCTAAGAATTTTTGTATCCTTTTAATAGCGCATGATATACTATTATTTTAATTGCGCATGTCATGCTGATATTACGTACGACAAGGAATAACGAAAACCACGCTATTGGAATGATTTTTATATAGTTTCTTAAATTAAATTAAATTTACATTAAATTAATTTTAAATTAACTATAAAAGGGTTCATGATGAATTAATAGATGCTTTTTACTGCGTTATAGAATTGCAGCAGTTTTCTATTGATTTATAGATAAGTAAAGGAAACAGTATTTTCTTTTAAAATGACACACGGAAATACATTCCCCGGGATTCATGAACCTTGCGCCAGGCGCACGCATGGCGTAGGCGCCACAACGCCAGACATGGCCGCCGAGCGATTCAGGTACGATCCAAACCCACGTGCATCAGCGGTGTACGCCGGAGTTGCGCCGCCTCCGGCGTAGGTATGTTAAATACCCCATGTGCGGTGTTGCACCATGCAAATGAAGGCAAGTAGCGATTCACAAAGTGGCGCGGGCGTAGCATAACAGCACGGCAATGTAAACCAAAAAAAAAACGGTTTACATATATCCAAGCATGACATAGGAGTAACGGAAGGCTGCCAACGTCATGTGTCATAGTGGTGCAACATGGCAATGTGTAAAGAAATCGAGAATGTCAAAGGAAAACCTGCAGAAAATGTAAATAACGACATAAATGTCATGCGCAAAACCACAGCAGAACCCCAGGACATGTCCGCGGAAGGTGAGGAACAATGAAGTAATATGACAATGCCATAAAAGAGCAGTATAAGACACATCAGCATCACAGCCACAATACACCATAGTATGAATGGAATGCCACAACCACAGCCCAAGGGTTGCCAAGGAGTGGTGTCGGTGTCTGGCGCCGTAACCATGTATTAGTAGTCAATGCCATGCAAATGAGGCAGATAATACTGAATCGCAAAACCCCGCCGCGTAAGGCTGCACCAAAGCGGCACAGCGGTAAAACACCG
>NC_056730.1:772200142-772225054 GCF_019279795.1 Protopterus annectens | reverse complement strand
GTTTTTTAAAAATTCCCCCCTCATGTCTGATGTTCCCTCAACCACATATTTGTTAAGTGCCATTAAGGCATATGTTAAGTGCAATCTCTGGTCCCTGACCACGTCTTTGTGTCATTAATGCATGTTGTTAAATGTACTCTGGGAGTCTAGTGCTGCCTCCTGACCATGTCTTTGTTAATTGCCATAGAGGTGTAATGCTAACTGTACTCCCTGGTGTCGTCATTTCTGTCATTCACATTATGTTTAACTGCCATTTAAAGTTATTAGTGTGTAGTGGTTCCCCCCTCAGCTAGTGTTGTATGTTTTGCTCTTTTGTTGAGTGAAGTGTGGAAGTATGATAAACCCCCCCCCCCCCAAAACCACACACATATTCACTCACACGGTCATTAGACACACACACACTTACTTTCTTCTTAAAATGAACGGCCATGTGCGCACGTAGACTTAACCCGTCTCGTAACTTTACTACTACTTTAACTTCCACGCAACTACGTTGGCGTGCGTGTATGAGACGCACACATGTTCCTCTTAAAGGAAAAGACTCGTCATTTGATTGTTAAAACTTCCTGGCCAACCTGCAGGCTGCCGCTACAAAAGTGGGAGTGTGCTCGCCCTATCGTTTTGCTGCCCACCTAATTAGAAAAATAAATTAAAATGAATAATTACAAATTGCGCCCTTTACACAGCCGACCTGTACGGCGCCCTAGGCGGTTGCCTAGTTCGCCTATGCCTAAGGCCGGCCGTGACTGTAGTTTCAAAAGAGAACCAATATATATATTAAGTCCGAAGTTCTGACCTCTCAGAGTATTCATCCTGTTTGGAGACTCAGTGATATCTGAACTGGTCTGAACTGGTATATATTTATTTATTTATTTATTTCCAGTTTGATGACCGGGGAGGTCCACTGGGCTCAAGAAGCCCATTTTCAGTGGAGGCCCGGGGAGAAAAACTCCACATTACATAGTAAAAATAAGCAAAATGTAATATTATATAGTAAAACTAAGCAAAGTATAATACCAAAATAGAAGAACATACATTACATACTTACAGTCTAGATTAGAGAATAAGTTGAACAGAGGTCAAGTTGCACAGAGGTTGTAAATGGTTATAAAAACTAAAATTTGTAAGATGGCAGTAAATATAATTTTCCCCCAGAAAAAAGGGTGAATAAAGGTGGAAAGTATATTATATTATTTACAATGTATACATTCTTGATATTGATGTATTCAGAGAGAGGCAGTTGTATAACAGAAAAATGGAGTGCATACATTACATTTTAGGTTAGGGGTGCATTGATATTCTTTGTTAAATAGCATCAAAATATATATGTTGGCAGTAGTGAGAATCATTCCCGGAGGGGGGAGAGAGAAGACAGATAGCATACTATTTACAATATATACATTCAAGATATCGATGTGAGATTATGTTATATGCAGAGTGAGGCAGCTGTATAGGAAGTCAGTATGGAGTAGAGTTACTTGTAGTAGAGTTATTATCAGGTTAGATAGGTAGAGTGCAATTACATTTCCAATTATGGGAGAGGTAGGACTGGAGCTGGGTTTTAAAGTGTTCAAAGTTTTAGAAATTCTTAGAGAGAGGGAGAGAATTCTATTTTTTCGCTAAGGAAAAGGATAGGAGAAGCTGACCAGCGGGACAGTTTAGTTTGTGTACACTAATTAGATTTTGGTGGGCAGATCCTAGAGTTCTGTGTGGGTGTATGATGGTAAGATGTTTGTTAGTGCTGGGCATTTAGTTGGTTTAAAATTAGCTTGTGGGCTTTTGTGAGTTGAAGGTAGTCAAGGTAGTTGGGAATTTCTAGCCAATTTAGCAGGTGGAGAGATGTACAGTGGTGGGAGGAGTATTTGGATTTAGTGGCGAATTTTGAGATTTTGTTGTAACAGATTTCCAGTTTGGAAGAGATAGAGGAAGATAGGTTGGTTAGTAGGGGAGCGCCGTACAATAGAGATGGTAGTAAGCAGGTAGTGGTGAGTGTTTGTCTTGTAGAAAGAGAGAGAAGGTGGGAGTTTCTGTACAGCATGCCAAATTTCTGATGTGTTTTCTTAATAGTTAGCTGAATACAAGTATCGAATTTTAGGTGTTCATCAATAGTAACCCCGCGAAGTGTAGCAAAAGGAACAACTTCTATGGTGGAGTTGGCATGACAGATAATATTGAAAGAGTTTTTGTCAAGAGGGAGGGATTTTGAGGGACAGAATAGTAGAATTTTGGATTTGTTGGCATTTAGAGAGAGGTGGTTTTGAAGCATCCAGTTCTCAGTAGTTGAGAAGGCAGTTTGAATTTTTGCTTGGAACTCTGGGAGGTTAAAAGCGGAGCAGGCTAAAGTTAAGTCGTCTGCGTATTGTACTATCTTAGTGTTAGGAATGGCTGCATAGAAATCATTAATAAATATATTAAAGAGCATTGGACCGAGTATGGATCCTTGGGGTATGGATCATGGGGTATATATAAGTAATGAGGCTATGAGGGCACAATACCCACAAAGGGAAATGAATGGAGTTCAGGGATTCTCCTGCACAAATGCTTAAACTGTTTAACAATAATTTTTAAAATGGTATATTTTAAGTTGCAGATTATTTTTGAGGTTTTTGGACATGTGCAGTCAGCTCTTGCACGTCTAATAGGCAGCCCTTATGTAACATACCAGGGATGGCTGCTCTAAATCTGCACACCATGAGGATATTAAACATTAGAAATTGCTATTCTGAATTACTACACCATCATTATAATTTTCTACCCATCTCTGCTTACTTAAAAATATGGTGATGTTGAGATTGCTGACCCTAAAGCATATACCCACTGTTAAATGTTACCATGAGAAGCTGGAACACTCTTTTTACCTACTTTAAGTATGCATATACCAGAAAAATAATGAAGAGGTTTCATTAATGGTTTTACTACTGTTGAACTTTTGAAAAAGGGACAGCTTTAACTAATATGCAAACTCAGTCTAACAATTGTATGAATCTTCAACCTTTATTGGCTTGTAGTCTTATAGTGGAAACAAATTAATTGTGAACATCATTATGAGCAAGATGTCCCAGTACGGAGTTTGCGTTTGCCATATTGGTACCATGTTTCAATTCAAAGGTTATAAGATGTACAGGGGATCTATGGGCAGATTGGTGCATAGTTTCATAAAACTCACATGGAATCATTTTATTATTCTGAAGTAATTATTAAAAGGAACTAGTACTGGGCGTACTTCTCAACTGTCCAGATTTTTGCAGAATGTCCTGATTTTTGCCTCATATTTTTGGCCTGTTACTCATAAAATGTATGCATTTCTAGCAAATTACTGGGGAATTAAGTCACTAAATAATAACATGCATTTGAGTTTCAGACTTTACTTCATATCCTACAGAAAACGCATGCTAGAGCAAATCCTGCTATTGTAACAACTTTCTATGTTTATATGAGTAATATTTAAAATCTGTCCCTATTTTTGAGTCTTTTGTCCTGGTTTTGCTGTGCTAAGAAGTTGAGAGATATGCCTCCCTCACATATTTTTTAACATTTCCTTTTACTTTAACCAGTGACTTTAGTCCAGTGAAATGCATGCAAGTGAATTGTCACATGTAATATTTTCAGGAGCTGCACAGCCAACCTTGACTTACAGTAGGTCAAATGTGTCATGCACATTGTCCCTTAAGGACAGGGTGGGTGATGGTGCCTGTGATAGCAAAGAAGTGTTACCACGTGAGCTTGATGCTACCTTGCTTTGATGACATAACTTACTGGATGCAGGTGATCCAACAGATATTGATCTGATAATGATAACCTGGCTTAATGACGTCACGTGGCCTACTGGATGCAGGTGATCCTACAGATATTGATCTGATAATGATAACCTGGTTTAATAACGTGGCCTACTGGATGCAGGTGATCCTACAGATATTGATCTCATAGTGCTGTATGACTGTGACCTCGACTGAGAGGTTCTACTATGTGGAGATGAATGTTGATGAGGGCTATCTACTTCTTTTGTGTTATGTCCCCCACACTTTTTTCTGCAATTTCCTGAGAGTCACATGGCGTGTGTCCTACTATGCCCCCATGTATCCAGACAGTACCTCATCCTCGTCCCTGTCTCCCACTCTTTCCTACTTGAGACTGCTAGGTCCTGACTAGTGTATGCATGGAAGCAGAGATAGCTGCTGTGTATGCCACTGTACTGCACATAAGTGTGACCATGGCATTATCCCTACTCTTTACTATTTCCATGTATTGGTGGAAATCCTCACATACACCCTGCAATAGTCTGACCATCTCTAGATATAGTACAGTGACAGTGGACTGAGCCAGAACAATGTCCTGGCATCTGCTGCTGGGTTGCCAATGTTTTTCATGTTTCTAGAAGTAGTGTGACATGTGCTTGTGTCTGGCACCCCTTTGCACAGGTGTTACAGTGGACATTGCTAACTCAGAGACTCTGCCAGCCTCCTGAAGGTAGTCCTGTAGTTGAAGAAAGACTGGTGTAGAGGTACATAGGTTTTGTCCCTGTGCAGCTTACAATATAATGTCCTCATTGACTTTGTGATCCTCTGTCACTTCCTGCACAGTTGTGCATCTGTTGTGGGGTGTGTGATCCTACCATTAAACTTGGTGACTGTGCCACTGTCCTCATAAAACATAACCATAAAAGTAACTGTTATGTTATCATCATCAACAGCCATTCTGCTGTCCATTTCTTCCATCTGTGGAACTGCTCATTTCTGCTGCTGACCCTTTGGAGGATTTATTGATGACATTATTGCTGAGACCTTGGAGCACAGTAATCAATGCTGTGCAAAGAGCTATGCATGACATGTATCTTGTACATACATTCCACCTTTATAATGGGCAGAAATGGAGGACTTACCTGCTGATAGGAATTATCATGTGTCACACGTAAGCAGTTAACCTCATGAGTAATCTTCATTATATGAATTTGTCATGGTGGATGCACTAACCTTCTTGACTGGAAGTCTTTGGTTGCTGCTGAGGTAAGTAATTGCCTCTGACTATGCCTGTGTCATCCTTGCTGGTGTCACAGTCATCTCTCTGTATGCAGAGTAGGTATTTATCATTGGGTGTTAAAGGATTAAATGTAGGAGATCCCCACAGGTACTGCTACTTGCTACTGCATTCTATCTTGCCTTTGCTCTGGCATTTCACACCATGTCATTGGCCCTTTTCCTGAACTGCATCAACATTTGATTCCTCCGCCAACAGTATATATATATATATATATATATATATATATATATATATATATATATATATATATATATATATATATATATATATATCCAGAATCACTTAAACCCATGCCTTTGCTCTCTCAGTTTGTCTTGGCCTACCTTTTCCAAAAATGTGCTTGCCATATGTCCATGGGGTCCCCCATAAGGTTACTGTTCTCCTCAGGGATGAAGTTGTCTTTCCGCTGTCCAGATCTCTGCTTCAGTATCATACATTCACCTGAAACAGCATGCAGAAGTACCCCTAGTGAAGCTTGATTTCATCATCCCTGTGGCAAAGCACTGAAAGCATCTTCCACACATGTAGTCGTATTTATCTTTTCCAATTTATTATCCAAATTATAAGAAACATATATTCTGTCTCATCTTAATGTATTCAAAATACATGTAAATAAAGATAATATAAGAAATTATAATTAACAAATTTATTAATATCTTTAAGATGTAATACCTCAGTCTAATTCCTTGTGACATCTGAAACTATACAACCTGAAAAAATATGATGACCAATGTTAGTTTAAATTATTCACTGCTCCTACCAATCAACACCTTCATATCTCACCACTGTCAAGCAACCCTTGGGTTATTATACTCCTATAGCACCCTGAATATTTTATACAGCAAGATACAACATCTCTCAAAATCCTGCCCTCTGAGGGCCTCAATATGTACCCACTACATATGCACCCATTAGGACAATAAAAGAGCCATGCCAATTCCTGAGCATTAAGTGAAAGGTACCATTCTAATAATGCTTGCACATATGGCCATGCCATGCCTGAGCATTAAGTGAAAGGTACCATTCTAATAATGCTTGCACATATGGCCATGCCATGCCTGAGCATTAAGTGAAAGGTACCACTCTAATAATGCTTGCACATATGGCCATGCCATGCCTGAGCATTAAGTGAAAGGTACCACTCTAATAATGCTTGCATTATAGGGCAATTGATCTTCATGAGCACTTGCATGAATCATTGTTTTTGTATATTAACAGATACCGGCATGACTGGAAGTCACCCCACGCTTATGATCAGAGCGAGTGGTCATCTTCATCTGTTCTTACTGACATCGATGGCTAAGTTCACTGAAGTTTAAAAATGCATGCCTCACAAAAATTATAATCCTGTGACTTATAAACTTTTCATGTTAAATTTAGAAAGTGCTATAGAATGGTTAAAATCAAAATGTGAGAGTTAGTGTATAGTAATATCAAAATCTCTTAAAAGCATGGTTATATGCAAGAAACAAAACAATTATATATATATATATATATATATATATATATATATATATATATATGCTTTTAGTTTTAGTATGTACTAATGAAATTGATTAGACCTTGTATTATTTTAAAACCACATCACAAATCTACAAGAAAAGAGAAAAAAAAACTGTAACTTTATTACTGGATGGTGTCTAGCTATTTCTTAAAGAAATGCATTTCCTAGCTTACTTGAACTTTTGATATATGCAGATATGTTCTATTTCAAACAGTGCTGGTACTTGTAACACAATGGTCTTTTTATCATTTGTAGTATTTGTAAAATGCTTGTAAGTTCAAAGATCTTTTTACAGCAACAATCAAAGTCATTTTTGGAATCCTAAAGACAGATACTTGTTGAATCAACATACAAAAACCCTGGTTTAAATAATGATATATAAATAGAAACCTAAGTCCATGAGCGATTAATTAATTGAAAAGTCTTCTCTTATATTCTTTATACGTCTATTGCCTTTTTGAAATAAACTACTTTTTTCCATTCTTTTGTTTTTTGCTTGCCTTTTCATACTGAAATAATTCAACTCAATTTATTTATTTGTTTAAGTATGCTCTTTGACTGAACAAAGAAAATAGCCACGTCTTGTTAATCAAAAGTTTTAAGTTCCTCAGGAGTAATTTTGGTTAGGAAAATACTGTAGCCCAGATTCAGAAAAATTGCTTACATGGATACATGAAGCTAAAATAGCATAAATAGCACAAAGTAGAGCAATGTATCTCAAAGCTGAATTACAGACATTTTGTGACTGGTTCTGACCAATTAAAAATTTACTAGTAAAAACCCAACAGGGTGCACAACAATTTGTATTGTGCAACAGCAGTCACATGACCTAATGAGCCCAGTTATATACAAGTAACATGCTCACAATGGTGCTTGCTCACAAGTGTAACAACGCACAGCTATGAGTGCAGCTGAAAGCCCTGATAAGTGCTACATAGCAAAATCTCTACTGTTAATTTAGTAAAAATTGTAAAGAATTCAGTGTATGGGCAGTCAGAAATTGGGGACAGCAAGCAGAGAAACACACTGAAGGCAAGTGGAAAGGAAGAGTGGCATGCTTTAGGAAAACAATGGTATTTTGGAGTGGCAGATGCCCATTTTTCACATTTCCAAGAAAGGCAGAGGAAAAGGTAGTAAGAGGAATGTGTGGGCAAGAAAGGGTATAGAGATGGCAGCAGGCAAGACAAAGCAAAAGGTAAACAAGAACCTTTTTTGGGAGGTACTGACACAAATGGTGTGGGGAGCACAAAGGTAAGATACAAATAGACAAAGGGAGGACAACTGGTGATGTGACTACTAACTGGGAGTGGGGATGATGACTCACAAGGACAGGGAGTACCATAATATTGGATTGGTGGGGGTGCCAACTGACAACCAAGCTGCACAGTGCTGCACCCAACATGAGGTCAACTCACCTCTGTGATCATCCTCATGTATGGGCCCAGGAACTGTTGGCCAACTCATCAGGACCAGGCAGTTGAGTGACTCTACCAGTCCCATGAGGGCACATTCTAGTCTGCCATTGCAGGTATCTAGTTGCTAGTCCAACAAAGCCATCACCATACTTTCTACCTCTTAATGAATGACATGCTCCACTGGTATAACCCCCTGATGGAGATCCTACTCCCACCACCAAAGACAGACCACCAGACGGCACCTTGGAACCTTCTAGATCCCCACCTGACAGATGACCTACATTGGCCTGCAGAGAGGCAGGCCTGGAGCCAGCTGAGACCCAGCAGGCAATGGTAATTCAGGTACATGGTAGAATGGTCTCCTTTAGACCACATCCACTGTCATGCCAGACAATGCATAAAATATTAATGCAAATGGAGAGAAACAAAACAAAACAATGCAGTGAAAAAAAAAAGATAGATAAAAGAGACAGAGAGAAACACAAAAGCAAAAGTAGTTATCACTAATGTGCGCTACTCTAGATGCCTCTATAGTCCATGAATGAGGAATGCTGCAGTGCAATGGTCAACAAATGATAAAACAAAGGCCAAAAAAACAGGTAGTGCAGCAGTATGTGTGCCATTTGTATTTGTGCCAAAAAACAATTTCCTCATGTCTATGGCATGTGAAGAGAGCATGAGTTGTAAAGAATGACTGCAAGGGCCAGGGAAGATGTTATGAACAGCCACAGGTACCACAAGTGTCCAGCCCAAAAGAACTAACCATCACATAGAAGAGTCAATCTATCACACAGTGCCCTGCATAGCAGCATGGTGACCATGCCATGCCATGAAGACATACCCACAGACATACCTCTCAACTATACTGAATCGATACAGAATTCCTCTGTATTTCTCAGTTTTAAGGGCAAAGTTATGGGTTGCCACAAATTCACAAATGGCCCCTTCAAATCACAGTGTTTTGTATTTACAGTTTTGCACTATTGCTGACGTCATCACACCTCGCCAGAGTATCTTGCAACATCATAAATGTACAGGGGCATGCACAATGACATCAGCATCATGAGGCAGTGCCTGTCTGAGACTGGGAGAGCTTAAAAAAAGAAAAGTTGTTTATGGCTGCAGACCGCTGCCTACATATCAAGGGGGTGCCTTCTTTTTTAATTGTGTTCTATGGTTATTTGTTAGGATTTCTTCTAAATTTGACACATTGTAATATTATAACAAGGATAAACTCAACATTTTAACATTTTAACACATGCGTCTACTATCTGCAGATGAATTAAGTACAAGCATATCAATGTGCACCCTTAAATGGACTTTTCTAAATCCGAGGCAATGTATATCAACAAGTACCTGTTCTGTCTTGTACATTGAAAGACTGCTAACTTTTTATTTGTTAGTAGACAGATCAGGTAAGTAATGTATAACTTACATTTAAATAATTAAATCTGTTTTTTTTTTTGTCTGATTTGTATCAAGCACAAAAGGCTTCTTCATGGTCACATGGTCAATTTTTAATGTCTGATGACATTTTACTATACCTACCTCCACCCTGAACAGCACAAATTTCATGATTCTCATCCCTGCAACAGATATCTGCAGAGTGCGTTTTCTGTTAACTTTGTATACAACAGGGCTACCTACTTAACCTAACCCCTCCTCCCCCCTTTAGAATTAGCCAGGGGAACTGGGCAGTTGTTTACAAGCAATGTCTATTTATTTATTTAAAAAGCACTCCCAATGGACCAATTTCAGTCTCAGTCCTGGAGAAAAAGAAGCAGAAGCAAAACAAATAGCAAAACAAACAGTAAAGACTAAACATTTAAGTTCTAATTGAAAAAAGGATGTAGATAATACAGTACAGTGTGCAAATATATACCAGTATGACCTACAAATATATACAATGTTAATAATGCAGAGATGGGAAGAAGCACTCAAAGGACAGTAGAATGTTACGCAAGGTAGATGAGAAGAGTAAAGGACACTGTTTCAAATATACACAATGACATTGGTCACACAGCTTATACAAAAACATACCACAGCAAAATAAATATATCATACTACATAATTCAAAGAGAGGGAGTTTGTCATACCATCCCTGACAGTAGTCTGTGTGATATAGCGCAGGAGTCAGGACTAGACTGCTACTAACTGGAAAATGAGTCTGGAAAATTTAGCAAAATTCTAGTATTAACCAACAGATGATTTCTGCAGAAGTATAGCCTCCCCAAAGCCACACATGGCAAATAAAGCTCAATCATAGCTAAGGCAAAAAGCATACTGTCTGAACAAGAAGATCAGGTATGCAAAGTGACAGCTGTACAGACATAGACATATGAGTTTCATTCATTCTGTCATACAATTATTTGGTTGAAAGAATGAACTGTAGTGTTATTTGTTGAAATGTTCTGCAAGTTCATTTTGTTACATGTATGCTGTATCATAACAGGTAAGTAGGTTTTGTGTGTGTTTGTGTGTGTATGTGGTTGTGTATGTTTGTGTGTGTGTGTGTGTGTGTGTGTGTGTGTGTGTGTGTGTGTGTGTGTGTGTGTGTGTGTGTGTGTGTGCACGTGTGTGTGTGTGTGTGTGTGTGTGTGTGTGTGTGTGTGTGTGTGTGTGTGTGTGTGTGTGCGTGTGTGCGTGTGTGTGTGTGTGTGTGTGTGCATGTGTGTGTGTGTGTGGGTCTGTATGTCTATGTATGTCTCTCAACTTCCTAACACAATAAATCTGGATAAAGTCTTAAATAATGGGAGGACAAGGACCCAAAAATAGACAAAGACTTTAAATATTGTTCTTATAAACTTAGAATGTTGTTAGAATAACAGGTTTCGTGTTAGCTTGCTTTTATTCTGAAGGATATTTATTTATTTACTGGCATTTGATTACAGGGGCGGCTCGTGCTATTGGACTGCCGGACTGCAGCCCCCTCAGCTGTAAAAAAGAAAAAAAAGAAAAAAACTAAAAGATAAAAAAGAAAATTAAAAATCGCTGACTTTCGCGCAGGCGCACTAGTCCGGACTGGTGCAACAGTCTGGAGCATGCGCAGACTGTTTCAGCAGCAGTCTGGATTAGGAAACATTTAAGAGCAGAGATCCCAGAAGTCTATGCAGTTGTAACTACATAGACTGTCACTGGAAACGGATCGGACTGCAATGTCGGCAGGCTGGAGTCTCGTCAGGGGAAGAACATCTCACATGGTGGATTTGATGCTCCAACGGACGTAATGTGCGGGCAGGTTTGTAGTGCTCCAACAGCTATGGATTTAATAGCACAAAGGGATCCACATCGCTCCAGGTGTGTGTGTGTGTGTGTGTGTGTGTGTGTGTGTGTGTGTGTGTGTGTGTGTGTGTGTGTGTGTGTGTGTGTCAAACTCATGGTTGTGTGGTAGGGAATACCTCAGGCTTGAACCCTGTACCTTGTATGCAGGTGTTAAGGACCTGAATTCCCTACCCACCACCATTTGTAAAAAATTGCAGATTTTTGCCTCATATTTGATCTGATCTGTTCCTCATAATATCTGTGGTTTCTAAATGTTGTAATGCTTGATATTTGATGGTGCAGTGGTAGCATTGTTGTCTCACAGCTGCAGGTTCTCGGGTTTGATTTTTGGCTGGAGTGCTTTCTGCGTGGGGTCTGCATCTTCTCTCTGCATTTGTGTGGGTTTGCTTTTGTGTCCTCCCATGTTACAAAGACGTGTCTGCAGTATTTCTCCCTGGGCCTCTGCTGAAAATTGTTTTTGTTCCGTCAGAAGTAAAATTGACAGGCATTTGAATTTCAGACTTCATATTCTTCAGAAAATACATAGTAACACAACCTTTTATTCTAGCAATTTTCTAAGTTTATAAGATGAATATTTGAAATTTGTCCTTATTTTTGGGACTGTATTACCCCATTATTGGCTTTGTCCAGGTATTTTGTGCTAAGGTTGACAGCTATGGCAAGAAATGAATTCACTGAATATGTTTGAGGGCTGTATTCCCTCATTACTGGGTTTGTCCAGGTGTTTTGTGCTAAGAGGTTGGCAGCTATGGTGAGAACTGTATTCATTAAATGATAGCCATTTAAGTTTCAGTCTTCCTCTCTTTCACAAAGCAGCTGATTTGGCATAGTGGTATGTTGCTCTGAGTGTTTTGCACAGGGACCTTGGCAGTAAAATGTGTGGTGGTAACAGCATTTTTCTTTCGCAAAGCAGGTGATTTGGCATAGTGGTATGTTGCTCTGACTGTTTTGCACAGGGACATTCGTAGTAAAATGTATGGTGGTAACGCAGCATTTTTCTTTCACAAAGCAGCTGATTTGGCATAGTGGTATGTTGCTCTGACTCTTTTGCACAGGGACCTTGACAGTAAAATGTATGGTGGTAACACAGCATTTTATTCTAGCAACTTTCCAAGATTATACAAGCAATGTTTAATGTGTCCCTGTTTTTTGGGCTTTTGACCCCCCCCCCAATAAATTTGGCTTTTTCCAGATTTCTTGTGCTGCGAAGTTGAGATGCAGTTCATAGGTAGGTACTAGGCTATTGGGCCAAGGGCCTACGTAAGCATAGCCAACTAGGTTCCCTGGTTTACGCCACCCAAGAAAGTTATTTTCCTGTGCCACTGTCGAGCAGAGACACAGTTGAGTATTGAGTAGATTTTACAAGGAGCTGAGAGCTGCAGGGGAAGAGAAGTTTAGTGCTGCTTATGCTAAGTCAGCTTGCATTGTTAATAGAATAACAGGTTATGTACTTGCTTTTGATGCAGAAGGTTTCATAGTTTCATAGTTTAGTACTAGGCTATCTGCCCTGGGGCATTTGTAAGCCTAGCCATAGTGATGTGGCTTTCGCCACCCCATGAAATGGTACAAAAATGCACAGAATAGATTTAGAATACTGTGCCTCTGTCTAGTAGTGACACAGTGAAGGTCTGCTTATATAATAGAATTAGTTTACTGTGCCCCTGTCTAGTAGTGACACAGATGTGAGCCCTGGGGTAAACTTACGATCTCCCATCCACTCATCAAGATTTCTCTTGAAGAGAGTCAGTGAGGGGCTCTGCCTAACATGAACTGGGATCTTGTTCCAGAGCATGGGAAGCCTCTGGGTTATGAATCTATCCCTCCAGCATGTCCTATTCATATTTGTGCCGAGGTTTAAGTCTTTAGCTCTCATGGTTCTGATGGATTTGGATTTTTTGAGGTGGAGCATGTCCATCAGTTCCTGATTGGACATGGCCTTGTACATCAGGCAGAGATCACCTCTGAGCAGGCAGTATGCTACTGAATAGAGCTAGAGTTTCTTTAGTCTGGCAGAATAAGACATATGTTGGAGACCCTTGATCCTCTTGGTGAGGTACTTTTGTGGTCTCTCCAGCTGTTGCAAATGCCGGGTGAGGTACATACCAAATGGGGTATTGTACTCAATTATGGGTCTGATGAGGGAGGAGTATAGGGGTACAATGACATCCTTGGATCTGGATGTGAATCCCTTCATGATAAGGTGTGCAAGGTAGAATGTTTTTCTAACCACTTTGGCAACGTGGGTGTCAAATGAGAGGTCGCTGTCGACTTGGGTCCCTAGGTCTCTGATTACTTTTTCCGTACTCAGTGGGTTGCTGTCTATGTGATAATTCGTGGGTACTTTGTTTTTCCCAAAGGGGATGACTATACATTTTTTGGCATTTAGTTTAAGGCCATGACTCGCACCAGTTGTCCATTTCTGTGAGGCCTTTTGTAGGATGTATGTGTCCACTGGTGTATCGACTATGGCGCCTAGTTTGCAGTCATCTGCGAACTTTGTCAGCCACAACCCTGCCATGTTTGCTTTAACATCTGAGAAATAAATGCCGAACAAGTGGGGTCCCAGGACAGATCCCTGTGGGACACCACTTGTGACTGGCTTTGAGTCTGACATTGCTCCAGTGATTTTAACTTTATGGGTTCTGTCCTTTAGCCAGTTTGCAACCCATCTAGTGACATAAGGGTTTACATTTAAGCTGTTGAGCTTATCTATGATGCTTGAGTGGGGTATTGTGTCGAAGGCCTTAGCCATGTCCAAGTAGGCTGTATGGACTGCTTTGCCCTCATCAATGGCTCTAGTGACTGTTTCGAAAAAGTCAACCAGGTTCAAAAGGCAGGATCTGCCCTTTACAAAGCCAAACTGGGTGGGGTCAAGTGTCGGTAGGTCCCCAATGTCTCTGTTTATGAGTTCCATAATGATTCTTTCCATAGCTTTGCAGACCAGGCTGGTTAAGCTTATGGGGCGGTAGTTCCCAGGGTCTGTAGAGGTACCCCCTTTGTGGAGTGGGACCACTGTTGCTGTACGCCAGTGTTCAGGTACATATCCTGTAGTAAGGCTAAGGTTAAATAGCATTTTTATGTGTGGGTTTAGCTCCTCTTGGAGTTCACGTAGCACGCAACCCAGGATACCGTCAGGTCCCATTGATGCTGTGTTTTTAGCTTTGCTGAGGGTGGCTCTCACCTGGACATCTGAGATGACAGGGAGATTACATTCAGCTGGGATAAGTATTTCTTCTTTTGGGGGTGAGGGAGGGGAGAAATTTGCCCTGAACCTGTCAGCCAGAATGTTGGCGATATCTGTGGGTTCAGTGTATTTTTTGTTGTTGTGAACTAACTCTGAACATATCTGAGGGTTTCACCTTCAAGGTTTCTAACATAGCTGAAGAAGGCTTTGTGGTTATCTTTAGTGTTCTTAGTGATTTTTCTCTCAAAGTTGGCCTTGGATGTTTTTATGAGAGAACATAGTTTTCTGCTAGTGTTGATCAGAGATGTCTTCCCTTTATGGGATTTTGCTCTGTCGTGCAGTAGCTTCCTTCTTTTGTTATACAATTTGTTAATGGCTGAGGTCCACCAGACAGGACGCTTGCCTTTGGTGGAGAGGGACTTGGATTTATTTGGGATTGCATGATCCATGCATTTTCGGAGATGTCCATAGAAAGCATTTGTGAAGGATTCAGCATTGTGGGATGTGGTATTCACTGGCCCAGTGGGCTTAAAGGATACCATCTCAGTCTTAAGAAGAGTGAAGTCTGCTTTTGAGAAGTTTTTCACTGTGGTCATTTGTGCTGGGGGTGGAGGTGGGATACGTATATCCAGGGTGATTAGTATGTGGTCCGATCTCACTAGTGAGGGGTATACCTCTGGTGTGGAACATTTTGTCCCCATGTTTGTGATGATCAGGTCTAGTATATTATCTCCCCAAGTGGGAGAGGTGACTAGTTGTTCCAGTGCATTTGAATTTATGAATTCCTGGAACCTTTGGGCTAGGGTGTTAGGGCTAGAATAATGTACCCAATCTATGTTAGGGTAGTTGAAGTCTCCCAGTATGATGGTATTTTTGTGATACATTCATATCCTCCAATGTCTTCAGGAAGGCTAAGTGGGGTTCCTGAGATTGGGAAGGTGGTCTGTAACATGCTACCAGTTGTATAGCAGTTTTGCCTATGGTTAGTTGCACCTGTATGGTCTCTGATGCTTCATGTGTTGCTACTAACCTGGAGGTGTGGGTGTCCTTGATGAATATGGACACTCCCCCTCTCTTTGTGCTTCGGCCTGGGTTTTGGGGCCAAAAAGCATGATACGAGGTATAGCCTGGTAGCGCTGGGGTGCTTTCAGGAGCCTTGAACCAGGTTTCAGTTACTGCACAGATGTCAATGTTCTCCATACTGAGGAGTGCATTGAGTGCCTGCATCTTGAGATTTAGACTTCTGGCATTGAGCAGCATTACCCTTAGTTTTTTTTCAATTTTTGTTTTCTAAGGAGGTGGGTTTGTCTTTTGAGCCTTGCCTAAAAAAGGCACTATGGGGGTGGCAAGAGCCTTAGCCAATATCCGGAAGCCCAGTGGTGACAGGTGCAAGCCGTACCTTGTGAAGCAGCGTGGCTTGTCCAACATGTCATCCCAGGCAGACAGACATTGGATCCCCTTAGAATGACACCAGTACTTGAGCCAATTATTAAAGCTGATCATCTTGTCTTTGTATTGTGGCATCATTCTTGGTGAGGGCAAGATGCTGCTCAGGGTCAGGGTCATACCAGCCTGGGCTACATAATCAGAGAGCTCCTCTATGTCTCTTTTCATGTAGTCCAGGGAGGTACATCTCAGGTCATTCACGCCAGCATGGACAATGACGGAGTCATATTTGTACTTGCTTTGGAGCGACCTGAGTGCATGTGTTATGTGGCGGATCCTAGCTCCCGATAGGCAGCTCACAGTCACCCTCTCCTTGTTCAGCCTGGTAAGCGGGACATCAGTGTGTCTGACTATAGAGTCACCTATTACTAGTGTATCAGGCATGGTGTTTGGCCTTAAGGGCTGTGATTGATTGACACACTGATTTACTGAAGTATGTGTTGCATGTGTTTTGTTTTGAGGTGGTGGATTTTGGATGTCTGCTTTGGGAGCCTCTGTTGTTTTGGTAAGTTTTTTATTAGAGCCTCCGAGTATGTCTTTGTGTTTTTATGTGTTTGGTTTGCAGTTGTGGTAGGTCTATGTGGGACTGGGTTTGTTGTGTGTGTGGTTACCATCTCCTCCTGTCTGGTCATGCCAGCCCTGAGTTGAGAGAGTTCAGCCTCCAGTTTGGATATATAGTTGCATCTCTCACATGTATTTGTGTTTGTTGGGAGGAGGAGAGGGTTGTCTGTGTACATGAGACAATTTACCTTTGTGAACTGAATTAAAATGTTCTCCTACAGGGCTGATTATGTTTTTATTTTTTATATCCCTGACATGCTCTTTGATTCTTTCACCTAAACTTCTCTTGCTTTCACCTATGTAAAAACAATTACAAGAACATTTTATTGCATATATAATACCTTTAGTTGTACAAGAAAAATAACCCTGCGTTTGAAACTTTTTCCCATTAATATAATGAAACGTGGGTACTAAATATTGGCAGATAGAACACTTGCCACAAGAACTTGTGCCCAAGCTCTTCACATTATTTATTATCAATTCCTTAGGTCTATTATATCTACTATGTACAATAACATCTTGTATATTGCGTCCCCTTTGATAAGATATTCTCAAATCTATATCAGACAAGCTATGTACTTGTCTCTTAATTATTCTCCAATATTGTTTTAATATCTTATTAAATCTCTCTGAAAAAAACTGTATATTTAGTAACAAAAAACATGTTATTATTATCTGTTATTTGATTACCATTTACTTTGTTGGCCTTATTTTTTATTACCCTATCGATATTACAATTTTCATAAATTTTTATATAACTGTCCACTATACTTTGTTCATCATACCCTCTGTCTAAAAACATTCTCATAGTTTTTATTGCTTCCATTTTGGAGTTATTAATATCACTACATAACCTCCTAATTCTTAATAATTCTCCATACGGAATAGAGGCCAAGGTGTATGATGAATGACAGCTGGTCACCTGTAACATCAAATTTTGTTGATCAAATGTTCTATGTATACTAGTTCTAATTCTCTCATTATTTATTCCTTCAACTGCAACATCGAGAAAATTAACATTCGTATTAACTTGCGCTTGGTTATATTTAATACCAAATTTATTATTGTTCAAAAAATTCAAAAATTGTGCTACTTGTTCCCTACCTTCATAACATATAAAAATAAGATCATCTATAAACCTGAAATAATATTTAACATATCTCTGAAAAAATTTACTTATATATATATATATATATATATATATATATATATATATATATATGAGTATTTTCCATAAATCCCATGAACATATTGGCATACATGGGGGCAAAAGCTGCCCCCATGGCTGTGCCCTGTTTTTGTTGATAAAGATTTCCATCAAACTCAAATATATTATTATTCAAACAAAAATGCACTAACTCCTTAATATATTCTGTTCTTGGATTATCTCCTAGAAAAAATTGTATAGCTTCCAGTCCATATTTATGCTGAATATTAGTATACAGACTGGTTACATCTACAACTATGAAGTACATATTTGTTAACCATCTCAAATATTTTATTTTGTCCAAAAAGTCAAGAGTATCTTTTATATATGAAGGAAGTTTAATTACTTCCTTAAGCAACACTTCATGTAAAAGACATCCTATATTATGTGTAAAATATCCTATAGCCAAAACTATAGGACGCCCTGGGGGATGTCGTAAATTCTTATGAATTTGTGGTACACAAAAAAATCTTGCAACTGTATTTTCCTTATTAATAAATTTTTTTGTTGCTTCTGAGGTTAAAAAATAATGCAACCTCACTCCTTTGTCAATTAATGCTTGAAATTCTTTTTGAGCTTGTCCCAAAACAATAATATCCACCTTCTTATAAACTTCTTCATTATTCAAATGTTGCATGCACATTTCATAATACATAGCAGAATTCATTACAACCAATTTGCCCCCCTTATCTGAAGGTTTGAAAACTATATTATCATTTTTTCCAAGCTTATTCAGCTTGTTCCATTCATTCTTTGTTAAGTTATAACACTTATTTATATTTAAATTCATATAACTCTTTTTCAATCACTAAATTCATAGCATTGTTAAACTTTAAAATGTTGACATTCTTAAACGGTGGCATAAATGTACTCTTGGTTGATATTTTGCTTGTATCTAATAAAGTATATGCGTTATTCTCTATATCTGAATCACATGAATAAAAACTACTGTCACTAGATGAATCAGTAATTTCATCTGTCAAACTCATATGATGTAATTCACTGTTATAAAAATATTCTTTCAAGTGCATCTTCCTAATTAATCTAAAAATTTCCACTTTAATTTCATGCACTCTAGGAAAAACAGTTGGAATAAATTTTAACCCTTTCTGTAAGACAGAAATGTCATCATTATCAAATTCATAGTTAGATAAATTAATTATATAAGAATCTAATATATCATGGTCTGTTCGTAAATTCACTACTTTATGCAATACCTGTTCAATGAGTCCATCTACTTTGTTTCATTGTTTACTGGAAAAATGTTCAAAACAATAGGAAGATGTATCAAAGAGCACATGTATGTTTCATATGCAAGGGGCCTATGATTTGAAAACAGCCCAGAATTAATCTTTATCTGCCATTGGTAAAATGTATTTTCTTTGAATGTGGGTGTCAATGCTGTTTCAATGAATGTGAGTTTCAAGGGCAGAGAAGTTTTAATGCTAAGTTTGTTTAGCAGATGTCTAAGTGTTTGTGCTGTAAAATGCAAAATAAAACTTTCAAATGAAGTCCAAATCATCATAGAAGTAAATCAGTATGCACATTAGTGTTTATGGTAAATGGAGTGAAATAGCCAAGTAATGGATCATTGGAATGGCTGCAGGGGGAGGCTCCATTCAACCATGATTTTGTGAGGGGGAAGGACGGCAAACTTAAAGACAGCCCCAGCTGAACTATACCTCCCAACTGTCCAGATTTTCAAAGAATGAATAGATTTTTGCTTCTTATTTTTGGTTTGTTCCTCATAAAATTTGTGGTTTTCTGGCAAATCATTTAGGAATTAAGTCACTAAATAATGACACACTGAGTTTCAGACTTCATAACCTTCAGAAAAATGCATGCTAAAGTAAGACCTGTTGTTCTGTCAACTGTCTCATAGGTCCATAGGTTCATACTAGGCTATCTGCCCTAGGGCATTTATAAGCCTAGCCAGAGTGTGTTTGGCTTTCCCCACCCCTTGGAATGAGTATACTGTGCCCATTTTAAGGTTTAGTTTACTGTACCTCTGTCTAGCAGTGACACAGAAGTGACCCCCGGGATAAACCTACGATCTCCCATCCACTCGTCAAGATTTCTCTTGAAGAGAGTCAGTGAGGGGCTCTGCCTAACATGGACTGGGATTTTATTCCAGAGTGAAGGGAGCCTCTGGGTTACGAATCTGTCCCTCCAGCATGTCCTATTTATTTCTGTGCTGAGGTTCAAATCTCTCGCTCACATAGCTCTGGTGGATTTGGATTTTCTAAGGTGGAGCATGTCCATTAATTCCAGGTTGGACATGGCCTTGTACGTCATGCATAGATCGCCTCGAATAGGTGGTATGCTACTGAGTAGAGCTGGAGTTTCTTTAGCTGGGCAGCATATGGCATATGTTTGAGTCCCTTGATCCTCTTGGTGAGGTACTTTTGGGGTCTTTCCAATTGCTGCAGGTGTCAGGTAAGGTACATCCCAAATGGGGCATTGTACTCAATTATGAGCCTGATGAGGGAAGAGTAAAGGGGCACAATGACCTCTCCCGATCTAGATGTGAATCCCTTCATGATAAGGTGGGCAATATAAAAGGTCTTTCTAACCACTTTGGCAATGTGAGTGTCAAATGAGAGGATACTGTCAACTTGGATCCCTAGGTCCCTAATTACTTCTTCCATACTTAATGGATTACCACCTATGTAGTAATTTGTGGGCACTTGGTTTTTCCCAAAGGGTATGACCACACACTTTTTGGCGTTTAGTTTAAGGCCATGGCTCTGGCACCAGTTTTCATTTTCTATGAGACCCTTTTGAAGGATGCTTCTGTCCGCTGGAGAATCAATTATGGTGCCCAGTTTGCAGTCATCTGCGAATTTGGTCAGCCACAATCCTCCCATGTTAGCCTGTACCTCAGAAAAATAAATACCGAACAAGAGAGGTCCCAGGACCGAGCCCTGTGGGATGCCACTTGTGACTGGTTTAGAGTCTGACATGGCTCCAGCAGTTCTGACCTTGTGGGTTCTGTCCTTGAGCCAGTTTGCAACCCATCTTATAACATAGGGGTTTATATTTAAGCTGGAGAGCTTGTCTATGATGCCCGAGTGGGGTATTGTGTCAAAGGCTTTTGCAAGGTCAAGGTAGGGTGTGTGAACTATCTTACCCTCATCAATGGCCTTGGTGACTATTTCAAAGAAGTTGACCAGGTTCAAGAGGCAGGATCTGCCCTTAACAAAGCCGAATTGGGTAGGATCTAGTGTCTGTAGGTCTCCAATGTCTTTGTTTATGAGTTCCATAATGATCCTCTCCATAGCTTTGCAGACCAGGCTCATCAAGCTTATGGGGCGGTAGTTTCCAGGGTCCATAGAAGCACCTCCTTTGTGGAGTGGGACCACTGTTGCTGAATGCCTTTCTTTGGGTACATATCCTGTAGTAAGGCTGAGATTAAACAGCTGCCTTATGTGTGGGTTTAGCTCTTCTTGGAGTTTATGTAGCATGCAACCCGGGACACCATCTGGTCCAATTGATGCTGTGTTTTTAGCTTTGGAGAGGGCGGCTCTCACCTGGGCATCTGTGATGTCAGGGAGGCAACACTCTGCTGGGATAGATATTTGTCTCTTTGGGGGGGGGGGGAGAAAAATTTGCACTGAACCTGTCTGCTAGTATGTTGGCAATGTCTGTGGTTTCAGTGTATTTTTTGTCATTTTGGACTAACTCTGAGCATATCTGGGAGTTTCCAACATAACTAAAGAAAGCCTTGTGATTATCTTTAGTGCCTTGTGCAATTTTTCTCTCAAAGTTGGCCTTGGATTATTTTATGAGTGATCGTAGTTTTTTGCTAGTACTGATCAGAGATGCCTTCCCTTTTCGGGATTTTGCTCTATCATGTAGTAGCTTCCTCCTTCTGTTATATAGCTTATTAATGGCTGGGGTCCACCAGACAGGATGCCTGCCTTTGGGGGAATGGGTCTTGGTTTTATTTGGGATTGCATGATCCATGCATTCCTGTAGGTGTCCATAGAATGCATTTATAAAGGATTCAGCAGAGTGGGCTGTGGTTTCCACTGGCCTGGGGGCCTTGAAGGATTCCACTTCGGTCTTAAGAAGTGTGAAGTCAGCTTTTGAGAAGTTCTTCACTGTGGTCTTCTGTTTTGGGGGTGGGGGCGGGATGTGGATTTCCAGGGAGATTAATTTATAGTCCGATCTTACCAAAGAGGGGTATACTTCTGGTATGGAGCATTGTGTCCCCATGTTTGTGATGATCAGGTTTAATATGTTTTCCCCTCTTGTGGGAGAGGTGACTAGTTGTTCCATAGCATTTGAGTTTATGAATTCTAGGAACCTTTGAGATAGGGTATTGGGGCTTGAGTAATGCTCCCAGTCTATGTTTGGGTAGTTGAAGTCCCCCAATATGATGGTGTTTGGAGAGACCGTCATATTCTCCAATGTCTTTAGGAAGGCTGAGTAGGGTTCCTGAGTTTGAGAGGGTGGTCTGTAGCATGCTACAAACTGGAGGGAGGTTTTTCCCACTGTTATTTGCACATGGATGGTCTCCGATGCTTCGTGCATTGCCACTAACCTGGAGGTGTGGGTATCCTTGATGAATATGGATACTCCCCCTTCTTTTGTGGTTCGGTCCAAGTTCTGGGGCCGAAAAGCATGATATGAGGTATAACCTGGTAGTGCTGGGGTGCTCTTGGGAGCCTTGAACCAGGTTTCTGTCACTGCACAGACATCGATGCTCTCCATACTGAGGAGGGCTTCGAGAGCGTGCATCTTGAGGTTTAGACTTCTGGCATTGAGCAGCATTACCCTTAGTTTCTTTTTACTTGTGTTTTTTAGGGAGGTGGGTTTGTCTTTTGAGCCTTGCCTAAAAAAGGTACCATGGGGGTGGCAAGAGCCTTTGCCAATATCCAAAAGCCCAGGGGTGACAGGTGCAAGCCATCCCTTGCAAAGCAGCGTGACTTGTCGAGCATGTCATCCCAAGCAGACAGACATTGGATCCCCTTATTATGACACCAATACTTAAGCCAATTGTTAAAATTGATAATTTTGTCTTTGTACTGTGGCATCATTCCTGGTGAGGGTAAGATGCTGCTCAAGGTCAGGGTCATACTGGCCTGGGCTACATAATCAGAGAGCTCCTCTATGTCTCTTTTCATGTAGTCCAGGGAGGTACGTCTCAAGTCATTCACACCAGCATGAACAATGGCTGAGTCATATTTGTACCTGCTTTGGAGTGACCTGAGTGCTTGTGTTATGTGGCGGATTCTAGCACCCAACAGGCAGCTTACTGTGACCTTTTCCTTGTTCAGCCTGGTGAGCAGGACGCCAGTGTGTCTGACTATAGAGTCACCTATTACAAGTGTGTCAGGTATGTTGTTTAGCCTTATAGGCTGTGACTGTTTGGCACACTGACTTTGTGAATTATGTGTTGCATGTGTTTTGTTTTGAGGTAGTGGTTGCTTGGATGTCTGCTTTGGAGGTCTCTGTTGCTTTGGTAGATTTTTATTAAGAGCCTCCGAGTATGTTTTTGTGTGTTTATGTGTTTGGTTTGCAGTTCTGGTAGGTTTATACAAGAGCAATTTTTAGTACTGTTTATATGTTCCCTCAATATATTTGGCCTTGTCCAGATTTATTGCATTAATAGGTTGAGAGGTACATACAAATAAATTGCTTTATAGAATTAGGCATAGCCAAACCTCTCAACTGTCCCTGATTTTGGCTCAAAATGTTGTTCTTCCCCCTAATAATCCCTCCGCAAAATAGCAATTTTGGAAAAAACATGGAGGGTTTACAATTAAGAAATAACTGTAATAATCAGAGTTATAGATTACTTTTATTTCAGATTCTTTTATTTTGTCAGCTGCTCAAGTTAGCAGTACTAATATTAAAGTGTCCCTTCTTTGACAGGTTCCCAGCTGTATTTTATGTTTTTACATCACATTTTTGGTCCATTTTTCATAAAATTGTGGGGTTTTTTTGGCAAATTAGTGACAAATCATTAAAGACTGAAGTTAGAAAATAATGACAGTCATTTGAGCTTCAGATTTCATACCATTCAGAAAATTCATACTAATGCAAGACCTATTCTATTATCTTTCTAAGTTTATAAGAGTAGTATTTAAAAATTGTCCTTATTTTTGGGCCTTTGTCCCACTTCTTTGTATGGCTTTGTCCAGATTTCTTGATCTGAGGTTGAGAGGTATGACAAAATGTGTCAGGGCCATCACAGTCAGCCAGAGACATTTCAAATTGTGACATACTTGTTGCACCCCACTCCCCCATGTAGTGACTCTGGATTTGTCGAAGCAAGGCAAGGAGTAGTTATGCAGTGGTAATGTGCAGAGTATCCCCCCCATCCAAGGTAGACCCAAGTACTAGAGTGGCTTTTCATCTGTCCTTGATTTTTGCAGAATGGTCTGGTTTCTGTCATATTTTTTGTACTGTTGATTTATGCTTATTACTCAAAGTGCCTGTTGTTCTGTCTTTAAGTAGCAATACTTTAATGACCATCAGGTAAGCTTGGTTGAGATCATAAGATGCAAGTAAGCTTTAATATGCATACTGTTAAAGAATTGCCAACATTGAAAGCCTTTCTGTCGTTGCCATGTAGAGAATACTTAACTAGATAATGTATAAGCCTTGGGTATTGAAATGCATATGACAGTATTTGTAATAAAGGACAAGATTACATTATTTTAAGAAGCTCATTACACTTGGAGACTTCCAGTCATCTCTACAGGCTTTACCAGTAAACTAAACAGAATGCCAATAGTGTGGTCCATAACTTGTGCAGTAATCATTTTAAGCAATGTATCTTGAGCTTATTTCTTGTTTGCTTTTCATTTTTTACTTTGATCATGTTTTCCCCATGAAACAAGTAGATAGTTGTCAGGCAGCTGGTCTTTTTTTGGATAAGAAACATTTTTACAAGTGGGGGCATCAGATATTTCTACTTTCAGCATGTTACTTGGTACTTTAATAAAGCTGAATTTAAATTATAATTAGAACTGCAGTGCAAGAAGTGGTTTGAGTTGAGTGCTGCTTGTTTTTCTTATACTTGATTTTGACTGGCATTCCATTAATGTATTTAAAAAGTAATTTATTTTTTCATGCCTCACAACCTTTTTGTTTCCATCTAGATATTAAGTAAGCTGTCATGCAGCCAACACATTGAAATATTTTTATTCTTCTACACTTCATTTTGTCTTGATTGGACTCTCATAATGACGGTTTGGCACCCAGGTCAGTGTATTTAGTTAGTTTTTGCGTTTTTTAGCATAGCTCCTCCCCTTTCTAGGTTTTC
>NC_056730.1:772172267-772199642 GCF_019279795.1 Protopterus annectens | reverse complement strand
AGCAAAGATGCTTTTGAAACTGCAGTGTGCTTTCTGAAACTTGCAAGATGCCCTCTGACCTAGTAACTGCTAGCACAGCAAAATTCATGTTTATGCCTTTTGGAAATGTACTTGAAAAACAGGTGATTATCTGCTAGGTCAGGAAGCAATGAATGAACAATGCTATATTCTATAATGTTATGATTTTGAACAATTAGCTCTGTTCGTGGTATGAGAATGTGCACAGCTGCATAAGGAAGAGATAAAGACAAACAAAGAACTGTTGGAGAAATGAACTGCAATCTACACTTGCTTTGTGCTCAAATTAGCCGTAGTACCTCGAATGGTAACATTGCATATATCTAACCTGTGGTAGCCAAGGCCACATTGTTTTTCTTAAGAAGTTTCTCACAAAAATTGATAGTACAAGCAGAAAAGCATGAAAACAACTGCTATGTAATGATGATGTTAAAACTTGTGATCTGCTACGTCAGCTTGGTAGGCTATGGGCAGGATTCACGAAGGCTTGCACGGAGTCTAAGAGTAGTGTAAGACTCCATGCAGCCCTCGCGATCCAGGAACAGCCCAAAATTCCGTGCAAGAGACCAGCTAAAATGTCTATTACACAGAGTGGGCATGGATATGCTAATCACCTCACTTGCAGCCGAAAGGCATGCAAATGAGGTAGATTAGCAATCCAGGAAGCCCAAAGCAGCCCATGTAAGAGCCGTTTTAGCTGCAGAAATGTACTCGGTTGACAACTGAGTATGTTTCTGCAAATAACACAATTGAGCCATGTCAGCTCCAAATAAAGGGTGCATATGTGTCAGGCAGCATGCCAATGGCCAAATATGTGGCCATTGGCAAGGTACCCTGATGCAAATATGAGAAATAAATATTTTTTTTCCGGCGAAAACGCAGCGCAGCCCCGCGCAAACAGGCTGCACTATATAAAACATAAAAATGAAGGTTATAAACCCACAAATGTGGGTTTTATGCAATACATGGATTTACAATGCAGGGACCAGCAGACCAAAAACAACATGGCCACCGTTTAGTGGTTGCCAAGGGGGGAAGCTGAGTCTAAGACATGTAACTAAGCATTAGTAGGCAATCTGATGTAAATGAGTGTTAGGATACTGAATTCCACTGTCACATAGCAAATGAGCACATTCTGAGTAGTGCAAGAGATACATAAGGGGGAGGAATACAGTAGGAGATAGGTGACATCACAGGGGGGAATGGCAGAAAGAAATGCAGTTCATTGGAGGTCAGTGTTACATGACAGATGTCAGACACATATCATGGAAAGAGGAGTGCCACAAGATAAGCATGGGAAAGTCAAGAAATGGAAGGTGTACACTGTTGCTTACACCAAAGTTTCTTGCTGGGCATGCATGCGCACGTGTGCGCTCCATGAGGCGTGAGTAGGGCAGTGTGCACATGTGTAAGGCAGACTAAGCATGTGGGAGCCTGTTGGCAGACTTGTAAGACTGTTTGCACTGGTGTGCACATGTTTTAACCCGAATAAGACGATTCTAAACCATGTAAGCATGTGTGCGTGCGTGTAAGCCACTGTGAGCGTGTTTCTGCTGGTATGCTCGTTGCTCCCCCCTGAGGAAACAGAAAGGAAACAGGAAGCAACAGAATTAGTAGGAAGCTAGTAGGGAATACTGCTGGAGCTAGCAGGTGAAAAAAATTAGAAGCAGGCAATTACACAGGCAGAATAGTAGCCCAGCCAAGCACTTAAAACTCTGCAAACAGCAGTGCAGGATGTTTCTCTCAAGAGACACTGCAAGACAGAAGTAAGCTATTAGAAGTGAAAACTGAAAAAGCTGAACTCAGAGCAGAAATGCTAGGGGCTGCCATAGCTGTCATAAGGAGACATAGGCTACTTGCTGAGGATGGTGACAATTCAAATGGTGCCAGACAACCCACAGTGAGGAGACAGAGAAGAGTGTACAGGCCCAGGGTCACCTACCATGGGTTACATGAGCTGGAGATAGTGGAGCACTATAGAGTGGACAGGGACCTCCTGCAGCAAATTGTTGAGCTGTGCAGGCCATGCCTCACACACAGAACCAGCAGAGGGGAACCCATCCCAGTGGAAACCAAGGTATGTGTTGGCCTAAGAATACTAACAACAGGTACCTTCCAGAGACCAACTGGTGATATGATGGGGATATCACAGGCATCAGCCTCCAGGGTACTGCACCAGTTCCTGGATGCCATGTCAGCACATGTCGGTGATCATGTATATTTCCCCAATGCCCGTGAGGTATTGGCCAGCAATATGCATTTCTTCCAGCAAATAGCGGAATACCCTGAGGTAGTGGGTGCAATAGACTGCACGCACATATGCATCAAAGCACCAGCCGGTGAGCGGGGTAGGGCCTACATTAACCGCAAGGGCTTCCCCTCCATCAACTGCCAGGTCGTGTGTGATGCCCAGGGCATAATAATGAATGCGTGTGCTGGCTGCCCTGGGAGCTACCATGATTCCCATATCTGGCATTTGACGCAGCTGTACCAGACATTTGCCCACATGGACACCTAGTGGGGGATGCAGGTTATGCACTGGAGCCGTGGCTGATGACACCCATCAGAAATGCACACACACCTGAACAGGAACGCCATAATGAGGCACACGCACAAACACGTAATGTAATAGAGCGTGTGTTTGGGCTTCTCAAGTCACGGTTCCGGTGTCTGGACACATCTGGTGGAGCCTTGCAGTACTCACCAACTACATGTACCCAAATTGTCATGGTATGTGCTATGCTACATAATATGATCTTGCGAAAACAGCTGCAGCAGGACCAGCATAGGGTAGGGCCAAACAGCCCACCACCATTGTCAAGGCCAGCACAGGCAGAGCGTGACTCGGAGGAGGAACGACCTGAGCCTGACCCAGTAGGCAGAAGGAGGCGTGCCCAGTATGCCCTGGCCTTGGCAAAGAGGCAATGCATAGCACATACACTGGCTCAGTAGGAATCCTGGGAATGATACCCCTCTCTGACTCACTCATATAATAACAGGGATGCCTAAAATGACATAACCTGCTCTCAAACATGTACAGGGAGTGTAGTATGTGCATCCGACAGAGGCAGCCCTGCAGCACCACCTGAAGCATGAATGCCATGTGTTAAGCAATGTAACACCATGTAGTATATGCAAACTTGATGACCCTGACTAACATCCTACCCTCACCAAGCATGATGCCACAATATGACGATGAGATGATCAATTGCAATAATTGGCTGAAGTATTGCAGTTAGTCAAAGGGGATCCAATGTGTGCCAGCCTGGGATGACATGCTGAGCATGACATGATGCTCCACCTGCTAGGGGTGGCATGCACCTATCAGTCCAGGCCTTATAGATACTGGCAAAGGCTGTTGTTACCCTCAGCGTGCCTTGAGTAGGTAAGGCTCAAAACACAAAACCACCTCCGTAGGTATCACAAGGGATAAGAACCTAGATGTAATGCTACCCAATGCCAGAAGTCTAAACAGCAAGATGCATGCAGTCTAAACTCCCCCAGTATGGAGAATGTCGATATCTGTCCTGTAACAGAAAACTGGGTCAAGGCTCACAACAGCACCCTAACACTACCAGGTTACACCTCATACTGTGCTGTACAGCCTCAAAACATGGAACAAGCTACAAAAGGAGGGTGACTAGCAATAATTGTCAAGGATAACCACACCCCCATGTTGGTACCACAACAAGAAGCAGCATGGACTACCCATGGTCAAGTAGCAGTGGCTAAAACTGCCTCCCAGTTTATAGCCTGCTACAGACTACCGTCCTAACACCAGGAACTGCACTTGGCCTATGTTGGAATACATGAATATATCAAGCCCTCCAAACCTCATTATATTGGGTGACTGAAAATACCCAAACATAGACTGGGAGCATTATACTAGCTCCAACACTGTAGGACAAAAGTTCCTAGAATCCATAAACCAAAATGCCTAGGAACAACGTACCACTCCCACAAGAGGGGTAAGCATACTGTATGTGATAATCAGCAACATGGGTACTGGATGGCAAGATGAGAGGTGTATCCCTCACTGGTAAGACCAGACCATAGAGTAATCACACCGGATATACACATCCTGACCACAGTCCTTGGCCAGAAAACCACAGTAAAAAATACGTGTAAAGCAAAAGTTGCACTCCTGCAAACTGATGTGTAATCCATTAAAGGCCCTGTGCAGGTGCAAAATATGAGCCACACCTCAGAACCTGTTATACAGGCATTCCATGAACACTGCCAGGAATGCTTGGATTATGCAATCCCAAATAAAACCAAGACACAATGCCATACATGCAGGCATCTGGCATGGTGGACTCCAGCCATTACCAAACCATGCAAGAGAATGAGGAAGCTACTACATGACAGAACAAACATAAAAAGGGAATTAATCACTGATCAGTAATATGGCAATAAAATATGTCCACACATACAATCCACTAAGGCCAGCTACAACAAGTTGAATCTGTGAATCTTGAGGCAATGTTACACCTGCCCCAAGTACTCAGACAACCCTCACCTCCCCCCAAGAAATACAAATATATGTGAGAGATGCAATCATTTATCCAAACCGGAGGCTGAGCTCCCTCAACTCAGTACTGTCAAAACTAGTTAGGAGGAGAAGGTAACCACACACACCACAAACCCAGTCTCACACAGACCTATCACAACTGCAAACCAAAGACATAAACACAGAAAAACATTCCCAGAGGCCCCAATTACAAACACACCACATCAACAGAGGCCTCCAAAGCAGACACACAAGCAACCACTACCTCCAAACATAGCACATGCAACACATAGTACACAAAGCTGGTGTGCCAAACAGTCACAGGCCAGAAGGAGAAACAACATGCCTGATACAGTTGTAATAGGTGACTCCATAGTCAGACACACTGCTGTCCCGTTCACCAGACTGAACAAAGGAAAGGGTACAGTAAGCTGCCTGTAGGCTGCTACAATACGCCACATAACAGAAGTATGCAGGTCACCCCAAAGCAAGTAGAAATATGATGCAGTCATTGTCCATGCTGGCGTGAATGACCTGAGATGTACCTCCCCGGACTACATGAAAAGAGACATAGATGAGCTCTTCGATTATGTAGTCCAGGCCTGTATGACACTGACCATTTACAGCATCCTACCCTCACCAAGAATGATGCCACAGTAAAAACACAGAATGATCAGCTTTAACACGTGGCACAATTACTGGTGTCATTCCAAGGGGATCCAATGTCTGTCTGCTTGGGATGTCATGCTTGACAAGCCACGCTGCTGTTCCAGGGATGGCTTGCACCTGTTACCCCTAGGCGTCTGGATATTGGATAAGGCTCTTGCCACCTCCATAGAGCCTTTTGTAGGCAAGGCTGAAAAGACTAACCCACCACCCTAGAAAACATAAGTGGAAAGAAACATAAGGGTAATGCTGACCAATGCCAGACATGTAAACCTCAATATGCATGCTCCCGAGGCCCTCCCCAGTATGGAGAACATTGATGTCCGTGCAGTGACAGACACCTGCAGCAAGGCTCCTGACAGCACACCAGCACTACCAGGTTATACCTCATATCATGCGTTATGGCCCCAAAACCTGGACCAAAACATAAAAGGAGGGGGACTATCCATATTTAGCACAGACACCCACATGTCCAGGTAACTGACAATGCACTAAGCATCAGAGACCACCCATGTGCAACTAACTGTAGGCAAAACTGCTGTACAGTCTGTAGCATGCTACAGACCACACTCTCACACACAGGACCCCACCCAGCCATCCTGAAGACAGTGGACAGTATGAATGTCTCACCAAATACCAAACAAGGTACTCACAAATTACCACATAGGTGGTAATCTATTATGTATGGAAGGAGTAATCAGGGACCTAGGGACACAAGTGGACAGTAACCTGTTATGTGACACTCACATTGCCAATGTGGCTAGGAAGACTGTCTATATTGGACACCGTATCATGAAAGGATTCACATCTACGTCAACAGAGGTCATTGTGCCCCTATACTGTTCTCTTATCAGACCCATAATCTAGTACAATGCCTCATTTGGGATGTACCTTACCCGACACCTGCAGCAATTAGAAAGACCTCAAAGGTACCTCACCAAGAGGATAAAGCGTCTCAAATATATGTCATATGCTGCCTGGCTGTAGACACCCCAGCTGAATGCAGTCACATACTGCCTACACAGAGGCATTGTATGCCTGTTGTACAAGGCCATGTCCAACACAGGAGTAATGGACATGCTCCACCCCAGAAAACCCAAATCCATTGGAGCTGTGAGAGTGAGTGATGTCAACCTCAACACATAATGAAATAGGATGTGCTGGAGGGACAGATACATAAATAACCCAGAGGCTCCCTACACCCTAGAACAGAATCCCACTCCATGTTAGGCAGAGCCCCTCACTGACTCTCTTCAACAGGAATCTTGCCAAGTGGATGAATGATCGTAGATGTACACTGGGGGTCTTCACTGTGTCATGTCCAGACAGAGGCACAGTAAAGTAAATCATAAATGGCCATAATATTCACATAGCAAGGGGTGGCAAAAGCCACACACACTCTGGCTAGACATATAAATGTCCTAGGGTGGATAGCCTAGTATGAACCTATGAACCTATGAAGATACAAATTGTACAGGACACTAAGGATAATCACAAGGCTTTCTTAACTGATGGTAGGAACCTTGTTGGGAATTCACAGATATGCTCTGAATCACTCAAATATTACAAACAACATACTAAACACACACACATATTGCCAACATCCAACCTGACAGGTGCAGTGCAACCCCCCCCAAAATGCAAAATATCTATCCCAGCAGAGTGCTGGCCCCCTGACATTGCAGATGCTGAGGCAACAGCCAGCATCTACAAAGCAAAACACACAGCATCAGTGGTATGAGATGGTATCCTGGGCTGAGTCCAACATGGACTCCAAGAAGAATGGAATGCCAAATAACACTACTGCTCAATGTCAGCCTTACCACAGGATATGTACCCAAAGAGCAGTGTACAACAACAGTGGTCCTTCTCAACAAAGGTGTTGCTTGAATGGATGCTGCAAACTACCACCCCAGGATCCTGACAAGCTTGGTCTGCAAAGCTATGGAAAGGATCAGCATGTACCGCAGACATAAAGATATTGGGGACCTACTGACACCGGACCCTACCCAGTGTGGCTTTCTTAAGTGCAGATCCTGCCCCCTAAACATGTTTGACTCATATGAAACAGTCATTAAGGTCATTGATGAGGGGGATGTGGTCCACACAGCGTAGCTGGACCTTGCAAAGGCTTCCATACAATACCCCACGTGTTCATTATAGATAAGCTCACCAGCTTAAATATAAACTCCTATGTCAGTAGAGGGGTTGCAAACCAGACCAAGGACAGAACTGACATGGTCAGAAATGCTGCAGCCATGTCAGACTACAAACCAGATATAACTGGCGTCCCACAAGGCTTAGTCCTCGGACCTCCCTCGTTTGGTGTATATGTCCCATAGGTACAGGCCAACATGGAAGGACTGTGTCTGAACAAGTTTGCAGAGGACTACAAACTGGCCACCATATCTGACCCTCCAGCTGACACAAGCATCCCACAAAAGGGCCACATAGAAACAGACAACTGGTGCCATAGCCATGTTAGCAAGCTAATTGCAGAAAAGTGTATAGTCAATCCCTGTGGATACACAGTAAGTGCCCACCAATTACCACATAGGTGTTAACCCATTAAGTACTTAACATGTAATAAGAGACCTGGGGACACAAGTTGATAGATATCCTGCATTGCCCATCCAGAGGCAAGCTGTGCCTGATGTATAAAGCCATGTCCAAGCTGGAATCAATGAACATGCTGCACCTTGTACAATCTGAATGGCAGTGAGCTATGCACATGAGAGACCTGAACCCCAGCACTGACATACATAGGACAAGCTGTACTGAATGATCCATAACACAGAAGCCACCCCCACTGATGAGTAAACTCCCAGTACAGGTTAGCCAGAGAGTCAGTCATCGACTCTCCTCAAGAGGAATCTTGATGAGTGGATGGGAGATGGTAGGTTTACCCTGGGTATCACTGTTATGTCACGGGTAGACGGAGGCACAGTATACTAACCATGAAATATGTCATGGCAAACTCCAGTTACAATGTGTGTCGAAGGACAAACACACTCTCTGACTAGCATTAAAAATGGCCTAGGGCACATCGCTAGTGTTTGCCAATGTACACCTATGTTGTGGAATACACTACCAATGTTGGACAAGCCTGGTTTAAGTAGTTCATATCTGAAGATAATGCAACATAGTCAGATGTGCACAACTGGCCCCTGACCAGTCTGTTGTGCTCACTATGAAAATGTAAAGCAGTGATAGGACTAAAGCCCAGGATACTGTCCACCACAGTGAAAGTACTGAACCAGTACACTATACGGTACTACAGTGTTAGGTCAGTATGAAAGGATGTTGACAACTGTATGCAAGTATCATGCAAACCCTGCAGGCACAGTATAATCCCTGTTGTGTTCAGACACAAAGCAGTTGGACAGTAAGTACACAACATGACACACAACACACAACCATAAACGTGAGATATTGTTGAAGTGCACACTCATCCACAAATGTGGTGGGCTGCAGAGTTCAACATATGGAAAGCTCACACTGGGCATGCTCGCACACTTTTGTAAATTACACATATGTCAGACAACATGCCATGGAAAGCCTGAACTGGGCATGCTTACACACTTAGGCCAAATCTTAGTTTAGCAGTTGGCCACACATATCTGGTATTTGTACGTGTTATTCCATGAACCAACCACATTACAGCAATCTGCCCAGTGCACACAGTTAAATGACTACAGAGACATAAGTGATATAGTGGATCCCTCTCATATTCAAACATCTTCCACAGATACACAAGTTGTTCATAGAAACAGGGAATGCTGTGGCAATAAAGACCTGCAAACAGTCTATCAGCAACAAATATTGTGCATATGACAATTAAACATATGGGTGTAGAGGTCAACACTAGGCTGTTTGCCCTAGGGAATGACAGCTTAGCCAGAGTGTGCTTGGTGTCTGCCTCCCCAGTACAGTAGGCTACTGTGCCACTGTAAAGTAGGTCACATAAGGCACCGTGTGAGGCTGGTGTGCTGTGTCTCCATCAAGCAGGGACACAGTGGAGATCCCAGGGGTTGAATTTGCTAAGCCACATCCATGTTGTTTGTGTGTGCTGGAAGAGGGTTGGTGAGGACCTCTAACAGTAAGTGGGCATCAATAACAGACTAAGGGGAGCCTTATCTGCATTGTCTGGACAATTTCACTGTCAACACTTTGTCGTGATCATTATGATGGATTGAAGTGTCGTGCCAGTATTGTTCAGAGATGTCCTCCCTCTGTGGGCTACTGCTCTGCAATGTATTAGCTCACTCTGTCTGTTGGACAGCTCATATATGGCTGGTGTACACCTGACAGGTGTCCTGTTGTGGAGGAGTCATGGGTATATTTGGGATAGCATGATCAATGCAAACCTTCCACATGCTCATAGAATGCAATTGTCAAGGATTATGCAGAGTGGCCTGTATACGCCCCCAGCATGGGTCCTTTGAAGTTTTCCACTCCAGTCTTCACAAGTGTAAAGTCTGTTTTTGATAAATACACTTTGTTTGCAGTGACAACCTTGCCTGTGGGTGGGGATGGGATATGGATGTCCAGGGAAAGGTGGGTATGGTCATATATCAACAATGGTGGTCTACCTCTGGTGTCGAACAGTGAGTACCCATGTTGCAGATGGTCAGGTGCAATATGTATTCCCCCTTGTGGCTGTGGTGAGTGGTTCTGCCATAGCACATGGACTCACAAATTGTAGTGGCTGTAGGGTAATGTTGTAGAGGCCTGAGTAGTTCCCACACACAATATACCTGTACCTGACATTAACAACTGGAATGGTGTATGTGAACACCTACATATCTTGGCACTGTTCCCAGGGAAGCAAAGTGTATGTCCTGGATGTGGGAGGGGTGGTCCAAACTGGTTGTGTTGTGTGTTACAGGTCCTGTGGTCACAAAGCATGGTATAGAACATAACCTGCCAGTGCTGATGTGCATATCTGACCCTGAAGTAGGTGGCTGCAAATGCATATATATGCTATCCCCCACCTGACATAGTTAGGTAGGGGTATGAATCCTGCAAATGGCAAGTGTGTGTGTGTTTGTGTGTGTGGGGGTGGAAGTAGGGTGTGTGCAATTACATGTGTGAGAGAACTGACCCTTTTGGTAACCAGTACAACACACCAGCTGGTGCATATTCCAATCTCTACACAGAGATGATGTCAGCACCCTACAAGTACAGCAGAAGAGGGTAAATCTCCCAGTAATGCAAATAGCATACTCTGCTACTGCGTCTCTCACTACTGTCATAGCACAGTTAGTTATGGCTTTGAATTCCACACATGCCACGTGTGTTTTTGTCACACAGAATGCCCATGTGTGTGGGTTATTGTTCACAATAATGCATGACATCGATTAAACCAGTAATGGCAATGGACACAGATGATGTATGTGTGTGCCAAATACACATATGTACCTGTGACCTTCAATAGTTCCCATGTCTGATGCCTGCCACATGTGAATAAATGGTATTTGCACTGGATAACATTATGACTGTGGTCTTCTGTGCAGGTGCTGCATGTGGTATGTGTATATACAGTGTGAGTTGTATATGGTATCATCCTAGCAGCGAGAGATACACATCTGGTCTGGGGAATATAGTCTACATGTTGTTGATGAACAGGTGCTGCATGTTTTCACCTGTTGTGGGAGTGGTAACAAGTTGTTCCATAGCAATGCAGTGACTACATGCTAGGAACCTTTCAGCTAGGGTGTTGTAGCTACAGTAATTCATCAGCATTCAGTAATACTTCAGCATTTCTGGTGAGGGTATGATGCCAACCAAGGTTAGGGTCATACCAGCCTGTGCCACATGCTCAGGGAGCCCTTCTATGTTCCCTATCATATAGTCCAGGGAGGTACATCACAGGTCAGCCATAGTGGCGTGGACAATGACTGAGTCATATGTGTCCATGCCTCTGACTGACCTGTATGCTTGTGTTATGTGGTGGACCATAGTGCCCCATGGGCATATCACTGTGACCTTCACCTTTTCCAGCCTGGTGAGCGGGACCTCACTGTACTGGACAATACAGGTACCTAACACAACTGTAGCAGGTGTGTTGTCTAGCCGTACAGGCTGTGACTGTTTTGCACACAGGATTTGTGTGCTATGTGTTGCACATGCTGTGTTCCGGCTTAACGTATGCCTGTGTGTCAGCTGCAGAGGTGTCTGCTGCTCAGGCAGGATGCAATTCTGAGGCTCCACGAATGGCCCAGTGTGTTCACGTGTTTGGATTGCTGTCAGTGTAGGTCTACATCAGACTGGTATTGTAGTCACTGTAGTATTTCATGCCACCTGACAGGTTATGCCAGTACTGGGTTCAGAGTGCTTAGTCCCCAGTTTGGCTATGTGGTTGCATCTCATACATGTGTTGTATGTCCATGTGTAGGGGTGAGGGTTGACTGTGTACATGTGGCAGCTGTGACATTGCCACATGACCCACATATTCTACAACTGTACCATAGAGGTGACTGACAAGTGACCTTTGCACATGCTACAATAGCATTGTGATTGCCATGGTGATTAACAGCACATAGGGCCAATGGGGAACAAGGTACAGAAGGTGAGTATGTGAGGGTGTAGTGCCTGTGATTAGTTAGCACTGGCATATATGACTGCTCACGTGGACAAATGCCAGGTAAGTCATATGCAATGTGTCACAGGCAACGTACATGTAAACAGGACAAACAGTGATGTTTTGTCAAGTGAGACATGGACATACATATAGTAAGCTATGCAGATGTCACTAGGAGTCCACAGAAGCTCTGTAACTCTGCATTGCAGGTGGGATCAGTGTTCCAGGGTAACTGCAAGCAAACATGCATGCAAACAAAGCTACAGTAAGCAGGGCTGCATGTAGTCCATTGTACAACAAACAAGCTATACCACTTCCAGTAGGTAACAGTGCAAATATGCAGGCACTATACACATGTACATGGAAATACACAGGTCAGATGGCTAGGGTCCAGTCTCAGTGCACACAAGTGTACAGACCATGTACCGTCAGGATGTACAATAACTGGATGGAAACCCAGGTGCTCATACCTGCAGTAATACACATGTCAAATAACAGACACTGAGCCTTCACTCAGTGGTTCCATACTTAGTAGGATGTATGCTACCTGTCCTGCCACCACAGTATCTCTGACATTTATGGGGACTCTCCCTCCTGTGAAAGTTAGTTTTGTGTGTTGGGGCTGTCTAGCATGGTATGAGATGTGAGCTTGCAGTGCTAGGGTGCACCTGTGTGTCCTGTACCAGTCGTGTAGTACTGCACACATATCAACATCCTCAAACATCCGCATTGCAGAGTCCAGTGTGGGCAACATGCCACTTGCAGTTTACATGTCCATCATTGCGTATCAATACTTTCATTACCTTATCCCCTGTGCTACCTATGTATGTAGCCTTCTGTTGACATCCTTGCCACCAGTATGCCAAGATGTGCAGATGATACACTATGGTACTTACCATGGATGTAGACAACAGTACAAGACAATCATAGCCTTACTACATCAGGCATGCTGGGATATACCCACAATTATATCAGCACACAGTACTGTTAACAACATGATACTATTACTACACGTCAATGTAGTCACCCTGTGCATCAGCAGCATGTTAACCTGTACCTGTACTGATGTTACAGATTGCAGGAGGTGGCACAGTTTCATCATATGCACAGGGTGTGTACTTGGTTTGCCAGAGTCTGCTATTGACACATCCAATCGACATGTATGTGTGTGTGTGTTAGTGAGGGACAACAGTACAATATGGGGCAATGTTGATGCAGTGTGTGCGTGTATGCGGTAGCCCTAGGTGTTGTCAATTCGCATGTGTGTATGGATGCACACAGTTCTACCTCATGGCTGCCATATACTGGTGTTTGTGGACAGCCACAGACTGTACCTGCCAGGTCATACAGATCAGTGTCTCTGGCCATGGACACAGTACCTGTGCCTTGCAGGGGTGCTACGGACCGTATCCGGTACCGATCCAGACTGGGTGCTGTCATCAGAAGCAGGTGTTCATTGACTGGACACAGATCCCTGTCGGGCCTGTCTAGAGCCACATGCACGTGGTCTCCTGGGGCGGTCTGATGACAGCACAGACCCAGCATTGCTGGGGCTGCTGCTGGCACTATGGGGGTGGCTGCGGCCCTGATGTCATCCGCGACGACTGCCAGCTGCTTCTGTTGCTGGCATACACCCACGTCGATGCCTCAACCGTCCACCATTGCCCTGGCTCATGGACATGTAGTTGTGGAACCAATCTAATATGTCCCTACAACGTCTGTCTATGACATCGGTGAAATTACGGATGGCAGCCGCAATGTCTCGCATACTGTCAGTCATGGCTGTGCGACATGCTGTCAGCTCCCTCAGACCCTGTCTGGTGTACCGTTCCATACGTGACTGTGCCTGCATGACAGCCCGAAAAATAGCTGAGGTTGTAAGACCTCTGTGGGCACGTCTGACAGGGGCAGTGTGCCCATGGATGCTCCCACAAGAACCCCTGAACATGTGTCTGTGTGGTACCATCTCAGGGCCCTGCCCATGGCTGCTATGTGGGGAAGCATGTGCCACAGATACCACATTACCCTGGTCAATGCTCACTGTATCCTGTCCATCACCTAGGGACATTGGTGACAAAGGGTGTATTGGCAGGATGACTGTGCGCATTGATGGGGTTGACAGCTGTGTACTGTCAATTGGCTGACCAATGACGGACCCTGGCATACCTTCCTGTGCCATTACACAGATGTCATCATTATCAGTACCCGTGGCACCTGATTCAGGTTCCCTGCTGCATGACACCAGAGCAGCACCAGAACCTGTGGGAGGGAAACAGGAAACACAGTTTACAATGACTACACAATGTTACCAGTGATGCACACATGCACAGGTGCACACATGCACACATGCACAGGTGCACACATGCACACATGCACACGTGCACAGGTGCACACATGCACACATGCACAGGTGCACACATGCACACATGCACACATGCACAGGTACACACATGCACATATGCACAGGTGCACACATGCACACATGCACACAGTTGCACACATGCACACTTGCACACAGTTGCACACAGTTGCACACTTGCACACAGTTGCACACTTGCACACTACTCAATATGCGAGATATCAACACACAAACACAGACACACCTGCATGCATACACAGAGCACTACTAAGTGAGCCTAATATTACTATTACTATCAAGACTATTAAAGGTATTGTTAATACACACTCACCAGCATGGATAGGCTGCATTGCTGTTACACCGGAAGGACCTGCAGAAGTGAGGAAATTAATGTCAGTGGGCACAACCGTGCCATTGTTACTGAGTATGATACAGGTCAGTAGTACAACAGTTTCCTTTTACAGGTCAGCTGCTGATATTGAGAATATCACACTTGCACATTAAATACTATGATGACAGCTTCAAACCAAGGACACACCTCACACATGCATTAACTACCAGTGTACACAACAGTCAACTATACATATGGCATATTACCTGCACGCTCGTAGTCTTGCTGCTGTGTGGCTCCAGCCTCCATCATAATGCAGGTCTGCTGCTGTTGTTGTTGTTGGCGGGCTGGAGCCACAACACTTATGAGTAGTCCCTCCAATCTGGTGAGTGGGGGATGTGTAGCCACCCCACCACCTGTGACAACCTGTTGCCTGTGGATATCCGATGCACGCTGACGGACATTTCTGATTAAATCACTGCAGTGATGTCGTACCTGCTCATATGTCCTATTATGCGTGCCTATGTCATTTACCCGACGGACCAGGTCTTGCCACAGTGCAGCCCTCTCCTGCTGATTCTGGCTGGTGCGGGAAAAGAGTATTGCATAATCCCGCACCAGGCTCTGGTGTATTTCCTCATCCTCAGCTGCAGAGTACGCTGGATTGCGCTAGTGAGCCATGGTCCTGAAAAAGGAAATAACATGATATCAGCAAAATATGTCAGCAGAATTTGGCACACATACTACACATGCTACTCGACTGTTGTGATACAACATATCTCACATATATAGCATCTGTCTGTCTATTTATGGATACACATGTAAATGGCCAGGTATCAGTGCTCAGCCAACAACTGTGCAACAGTACCTGGCACACTTCATACGACATGCTACCAAACCCCAGCAGTCAGAACACTGATTCAGGTCCAAAGCACCTTCTCATTCTGGAGGTTTGTATCAAGGTACTGTATGGGGTGCATCATCAACTACTGTGAGCTGACCACAAACTAATTGCCCTGGATATACATATCCCACCTCCACCACCAGCACAAACGACTACAGTGAATAACATTTCAAATGCAAACTTTACACTTCGTAACACTGACATGGTATCCTTTAAGCCCACTGGGCCAGTGGAAGACACAACCCTCAATGCTGACCCCTTCACAAATGATTTCTACGGACATCTCCGAGAATGCATGGATCATGCAATCCCATATAAGACCAAGACACTCTCCACAAAGGGAAATCATCCTGTCTGGTGGACCCCAGCCATAGACAGATTGTATAACAAAAGATGGAAGCTACTGCAAGACAGAACATAATTCCATAACGGGAAGGCATGTCTGATCAGCACTAGTAAGGAGCTATTTTCTCTCATACAAACATCCATGGGCAACTTTGAGAGGAAAATCAATGGGGACACTACGGATAACCACAAGGCCTTCTTCAGTTATGTTAGAAACCTGGTCAGAAACCCTCCAATATGCTCATAGTTAGTACACAACAACAAATAATTCACTGAACCTACAGATATTGGCAACATTGTGGCAGACAGGTTCAGTGCATGTTTCCCCCCTCCCTCTCCCCCAAACTAAGACATACTTATCCCAGCTGACTGTAACCTCCCTGTCATCACAGATGTCCAGGTGAGAGCCGCCCTCAGAAAAGCAGAAAACACAGCATCAATGGGACTTGATGGTATCCCCGTTGCATGCTACATGAACTCCAAGAGGAGCTAAACACACATATAGAAGTGCTATGTAACACTAGCCTGACTATAGGATATGTACCTGTACACTGGCATACAGCAGCAGTGGTTCCACTCCACGAAGGAGGCACCTCTACATACCAATACAATACAACACAATACAATACATTACAATACAATACAATATGCTATTGCCCCTGGGACTACAGCAGCATACTGTTCTGCTACCCTGACCATTGTGACACATGTGATGTGATGGTACCTGCTCCTGTCAAACAGTTACACAGGGTGACTCATATGGCATATTACCTATCTGACTAACATTCAGCAGGGGTATGTGTGACATGTACTCATGGGGAGCCTTGCTTCTTAATGCTGTGTGGTTTATTGCAGGGTATGTCTTATCTGTGGGTAGGAACCTGTACCTCCACCATAGGCTCTCTACTGCAGTGTCATGGACGACACACAGCAGTCATTTAGGTTGTGGATGGTGTGAGGTGTTACTATGGTTGTTGGACATGTGTCATGGGTGTGACTTAAGTATGTAAATACAGGAGTGGTAACCTCTATGTGGGTAGTATGTGTGTACTCTGTGGTTTTGTCAGTCACTGTGCATTGGTAATGTGTTTGAGTGCATTGTCACAGTGTTGTACATGTCACTGTGTCCTTCTCCATATCTGTAGCTGTCATGTGAGGTACATACCGTGGCAGCCATTGTGTGGTGTGGAGGGGTACACTGACCTACATGTCCATAGCTGACACACCATGTCTGCTGACACATACCATGTGCAGGTATTACAGGAATAGTGTGCCACTGTGACTATCATTGGGGGGACTATTGTACACATTTATGACCCTGTTCACCCCTGACACATGCAGTGGTGGGCAGCCAATCACATATCTGGTGGTTACTGGTTTAGGTGATTTGAAATGGGGTATGGTACTCCAGTTTCGAAACTGGTGTTCATTCCATGCCTTTGTCACCAGCCACCTGTTGCAATACATCTGTACATATGTGCCACACTCAGAATATATATACATCTTTCTCTCTCTCTCTCTCTATCTGATATATATATATATCTATATATATATATATATATATATATATATATATATATATATATATATATATATATATGTCTCTATACATATACACATATATATATCGATGTACATATATTGCTATAGATATGGAGGGGGTGACAGAGAGGGGTGAGAGTGACAGAGGGGTGGGACAGGGGGAGTGTGAGATCGTCATATACAGTCATATCTGTAGATAGTCAGATCTGTCTGTCTATGTATATGTATCTACATATATCTATATAGGAAAGGTGACTTTACGATTTACAATTTCTCAAATGTGGTTCTTGATGCTGATTTGGTGGAGTTGTTGTCTTATGGTAACACCTTTGTCCCTAGTAGGGAAGGCAATTTAGCTAAGGTCATTATAGACCTTAAATGTTTTGTTCGTAAACTAAACTTGAAATTGCTTTTTAGTAATGATACAACTGGAGTGGGTTCTGTTTTAAAACTACCTAGTTTTTTTAATCCACCTCTTCATGCTGGCCTCCATTTATTTGAAAGCTTGTGTGAAGTTGACTTGAGACATTTGTTCTCTTCCCCACAAAGTAAAGTGGATTCTTCTAAATTTAACATTACTAAGGAACAGCTTGTAGGTTTGAACCATCTTTGTGAGCTACCCGTCAGACTGGTAAAACCGGACAAGGGGGGTGGTCTTGTGATACTCGACGACTTCCAATATAAAGAGAAAATGCTCGTGATTTTGAATGCTCCTGCCTACTGCACTGCCTCATTAAATGAGGTGAACGGTGCTCATCGTAGAATCAGGGGTTATTTCAGGGATTTGTTTTTGGCAGGGAAAATCGATGTCGACACTTACAATTTTATTGACATAATTTCCCCCAAAATTCCGATGATGTCTGGTATCCCGAAGATCCACAAGGACATTCTTAATCCGCCCATGAGAGCCCTTGTGGATGGTAGGTCGTCAATGACCCACCCTTGTTCCAGACTTATTGATAGTATTTTGTCTAAATACCTTAAGCTTATTCCGGGTATTTGTAAAGACTCTTGGTCTTTTTTAAGTAATATCAATAATGTCCCTTATGATAACATGAGTAATTTCCTCACAATTGACGTTGTTGATCTATATACTTCCATCCCACACCAAGAAGCTGTTGAATAGATTGGTTTATTATTGGCTGATTTAAATGCTTCTAAACTCGAAATAGACATTGTCACAGAGCTACGTGACATAGTACTCACATCTAATTTCTTTATTTTTCAAAGGCAGGGTATCGCCATGGGCTTGCCCTGTGGTGTGAGCATTGCCAACTTTTTCGTTGCTTATTGGGAGAAACATTTCCTTATGAATAAGCCAGATTTGATGCAATTTGTCAAGTTCTATACCAGATTCCTGGATGACATTTTTATCCTCTTTCAGGGGGGTGCTGAAGCAGCTGCCAACTTTGTGCATTCTTTAAACGGGACCACAGAGTTTCTTAAATTCACATACAAGTTTTCAACATCAGAGATCGATTATCTCGATGTGAAATTATTTAAAGATTTCACTAACAACTTGTTTTTGTCAACTATATTTAGGAAACCTACGTACTGCAATTCTTTCCTCCACTTTTCTAATTTTCATCCGTTCAAACAGAAGCGGTCTATAGTGAAGGGTCAGCTTGTTAGAGCAGGGAGGATGTGTAGTTCTTTGATTGATTTCCGTCAAGAATGTAACTTTTTAAAGGAGCTGTTTGTCAATCGTGGATACCCCACTATATTATTAGAAGAGCTCATCCAAGAAGTGGATTTGAAAAGGGTGGATGGTTTTTACAAACCCCTCCTTAATCAGGGTGGCACCTGTCCAAGTAGTATATTAGATACTCAGTTCCCTCCCCGTGTGGTCCCAGGCTCTAATTTGAAATCTGGGTCACTTATTAATGGGGGTGAACGTTGTTTTTCTTTGAGTTTTATTACTACGTTTAACAGCAATTCCCAGTCTATTTGGTCCATTATTTGTAAGAACTGGCATTTTATTTCTAGTAATCCCCTTTTATTTGAGAAATTGGGTACCCGGCCTTGGGTTATTTATAAAAGGGGTAGTAATCTTAAAGAATTACTACAGAGGAATGTGACCCAACACTCTTTCAGTAGACAGAAAGGTATGTTCCCGTGTGGTTTCTGCAATTGGTGCAGAATGGTTAAAACAGGAAATGCCTTTACAGTCAGGAACAGAAAGTATCAGATTTACTATAAATTAAATTGTGAGACTAAATCTGTAATTTATGTTGCCTTATGTGATTGTTGTTCGGCTTTTTACATAGGCAAGATGGACCGTAAGGTCCGTGAGCGTATTTACGAACATGCCTATGCAATCAGGAACAACAAGAGTGACAATGCCTTGGCTAAACACATTAGCAACAATCCGGGGCATAGTTTTCACTTTATGGCAATTGATCATGTTCCTGTTAACATTAGAGGGGGCCCTTTCTCTTTGATTTTAGAGAACCGAGAACTTGAATGGCAACTTAAATTAGATGCATTCAAATTCCCTGGACTGAATGAAAACTGTAATATTTCTGCTGTCTTAAAACTTAGGAGTTATTTGAGGTAGTACATACCTCTGGAGTGTACAATTTCCTTAACATCTTTTACTCCCTTGATTCTATTGGATATTCTGTGATTGTAGTATTTTTTACTATTTTACACTTGTTTGTCATGCATAATGTTTCTTTTAGTCCAGGCGCCTTATAGGTATTTATTTAATTGCGCCTTTGAACTTATGTTAGTTACCAGCTTGTTAGTTTTAGATAGGAAGGAGTGTTCCTTTTCTAATTGTTCCTGTTACTTTATGGTTTATTTATTATTAATATATTAACATATACTAATATATTTATCTATTTTAATGCCTTGTAATGCATTGATAGGTTTTTACATTTAATTTGTTGAATTGATTTTATTTTGAAATTAATGTATTTTTAGGAACATTAGGTTAGATATTTCATTCATCATTACTGTGTTTCCACTGGTTTTCCTCTAGTCCGACCATCTGTTTTACTTGTTTTTTATGTTTTGAAAAGTGTATTTTGAATGTTACATGGATGTGACATGCTTTTTGGAGTCACTTCCTGTTCTTTGATTTAAAACCTGGTTGCTTTGGCAGTTGTTTTTATCTCTGATGAAGCTACTTTAACAATTGTGGCGAAAACGCTTGCCTTTTGTAAAAATAAAACTTGCGTTAAGGATTTTTTCTTGTTGCTCTGTTGGACTCAAGGTTACCCGTGTATTTCGTATTTTTGTTTTCTTTCTTGGTTCCAGTATATATATATATCTATATGTATATATGTATATATATATATATATATATATATATATATATATATATATATATATATATATATATATATATATATATGTCTATATATATATATATATATATATATATATATATATATAGATAGATATATATATATATATGTCTGTATACATATACACATATATATATCGATGTACATATATTGCTATAGATATGGAGGGGGTGTGTGACAGAGAGGGGGTGAGAGTGACAGAGGGGGTGGGACAGGGGGAGTGTAAGATCGTCATATACAGTCATATATGTAGATAGTCAGATCTGTCTGTCTATGTATATGTATCTACATATATCTATATCTGTATATGTGTATTACATATATATATTTCTACATATTCTATATATCTACATCTGTCTATGTATTCCTACATCCCTCTCTATGTATGTATACATATATGCATATTATATATATATATATATATATATATATATATATATATATATATATACATAAATACATACATATATTGACATACATACGTATCCATATGATAGATAGGTATATCAATATGTTTGTTTACAAAACTGTATACACACACTAACATACTGCTAAACATACATAACTGTGAAACCTACTTTGTACATTGCACTACAACCTACATTCAACCTGCATTGATATGTGCACATAGATGCCTTCACATACATATGTATGTACAGCCTTCACTGATAGTTGCTGTATGTCCCCTGCCCTATGCACATCTTCATATACATATGGATACAGATCAATTATACATATGGAGGGTTCACATTATGTAGACTTTTAAAGTATTACTTTACATTGCCTGTGTTTGTCACAGCTGCTTGCGTTACCATTTGGTTTGGTGTCCTGCTGCTCCAGTTGGCAGTTGTCAGCTTTCGAGTGGGTTTTGATGACTGGTTTGATTTGTGTATGTTATTTATTTATTTTTTTTCTCTCTCTCTCTCTCTCTCTCTGTCTCCCTACCTCCACAGGGTGCAATGAAAGTATTGCATGTGAGGACTGGGAGTACAGCATGCTTTTGTAGGTATCTGCATATGTCCATGTGATGGCCTCTGCACCAATTGTTAGCCAGCATTTGCTAATTGCATGCAGCCAGTTGTGTACTGATTGCAGTTCTCACTGTGATTCCAGGACAGTGCTATAAAAAGGTATGTGAGATAGGTGTAGCCCTTTCAGAGTTTAAGGGCAGGGACCATGCTGGTATGCTGTGGACACTGTTCTGTGAGTGTAAAGGTTAGTATCTCTCTCATATTTCTGGCTGTATTGTAGATTAACATTTCTCCATTCATTTCTCCAGTTTCCTGTACTAAGTGTGTATGTACACTGACACCTAAGACTACTACTCCTGTTAATGTGGGTGCGTGTGCTTTCCTGTGGGGCATGTGGTGTAACTGGTATATAGCAGTGGCTCTTGCACTTTGTTGCTATGGCTTCAATATTTGCCCTTTACATTCACTACTTGTATGCCTGCTAGGTGTCTTGACTGTAGTGTGTTGCTGTGGCTTTCCTATTTTCCATGTACATTCACACCTTGGAATGCTTGCTATATCTGCTAGGGTATTACTGCATGCAGTGTGGTCTGGCCATGGTGTGGGCCTTGACATCTATTAGGGTATTTGAGTATGCTGCTGAGCAGGCCCCAGAGACTCTCAGGTGCATCTTTTATCTGCCTCATGGAATGGTACATATCAGTGGGGTACACCCATTAAATTGCCTGGTATTCTGCAGTTGTGACTGTGGGTTAGCATGAGCATATGTATTACTACACTATTTCCGACATGCAAGTGGTGCATACTTTCAGTACTTCATAGTTACCATTGCATGTGTTGTAACACCTTTCTGCCTACTGTTTGTACATTTCACAGGGACTCTGTGGGGCATCCCTGTAACTCAGTCACTGTTGCTATGTCTAGGCTCTTAACTATTCAAATATGGCAGTGTCAGACCTCTCAAGTGTACAGATATTTGCAGGTTGTCCACATTTTTGCCTCATATTTTGGTCCATATCTCATAAACCGCTTTTTCTGGCAAATCCCTCTGGACTCAAGTCAGGCTATAGTGACAAACATTTCAGTTTCAGACTTCATACCCTTCCAAACATCCAACAAAATGCAGAAACTGTTACTCTCTCACCTGTCTAAGTTTGTTGGAGCATTATTTGGAATGTGTCCCTGTTTTTGGGCCTTTGCTCCACATTTTTTTATTATTTAGTCCGGATGTGTTCCTATAAGAGGTTGTGGGGTATGGGCAGTGATTATCCTGCTGTGAGTATGTGTGTGGCTTGCAAGGTGCTACAGTGACATTATTACCTACTAGCTACCAACTAGCATGGCTGTTTCTGTTCACACACTACTATTCTAGAAATCCACTACATTTGACAGTAAATATACATGACATGCTTTGTGTACTACACATCCTATATTCCCTTTACATTAATTCCTACTATTACATGATATATTTATTGTAGCACAATGTTCTTATATAACAGTCATGGCTTAGTGGTAAGTCATGCAGACTACTGTTTCCAAGGTCCTGGGCTCGGGACTGACAGTGGGATTTTATTTTGCTTTTGAGCAGACTACAGGCCTTGTCATTCAGAGTGACTAAGGCACTTTTAAGCAGTTGTAACTGGGTTAGTGCTGGTTTTCCCGGAGCTCACACATGCGCACTGGCATTCAGCTCTGTGCACACCCGCTTACAACTGCTTAAAAGTGCTTACTCTTGCGCACACCCGTGCTATTTTCTTTGAAAGATATGAAAATGGGGAGACAGGAAAGTGGTGAAAAAGGGGTCACAAAGAGGGTAAGACAGTAGGGAAACAAGCTCGGGTTTTGCAGGAGGGATGTAGGTAAGGCCCATAGCTGCCCATTTCTTCATCAGCAACAGCTGTGCATATGTTTGCAATTTGGTGTGACATTTGAAACCTTCCACCCCTGAGAGAGATGTAAGGACAACAATAATACTTGTTGTACAGCCAATTGTAATTGACAGTTTCCATGTCCAGCAGACATGTGTGCGAAATGGCTAGCTATGTATGGGGCGTAATTTTTTTGTGGGTACAGAGTGCCCTTTTTTTTTTTTTTTTTTTTCTGGTGAGAGTGGTATGTCAGGTGAAGGAAGTCGGTATAGTTGGGGAGGTAGGTTGGGTAGGTTAACAGACAAGACAAACAAGACGCATACAGGGGCGGTGTATGACACATGTGGGGGGGGTTTACACAATTGACGGTATGGATGTTTGGATATCTAGAGCCCATGAGCCCACAGATGGCAACAGTGGAACTGATATCCCCACCCATGGGAAGTTGCCACTGAGCCTTCACGGCCCAGGACGGGGCTGTGCTGGGGGCTGTGTAGGCTGGGCAGCAGGCACGCCCATTAGTTGTGCCACCTGTGCCTCAAGCTGGCGTAGGGGCCCAAGAACAGCTTCCCGGATCTCCCTACGCACCACAGTCCGGACATTATGGAGGGTGAGTGGATGTTCTCCTCAGGCCACACTTGCAGAGGGGGGACGAGCCCCATTCCCTGCAGCGCTTCCACCTGCAGGTGGCACAGGGCCACCGGAGGAGGGTCCAGCCTGGGCACTACTGCCAGGTGCACTCACCAGCTGAGGAGGGAGAGGTGGGTCCCCTGGAACCCGCCTTCCCTGTCGTCCTATGTTTTGCATTATGTCATGACAGTTTGGGTTAGTAACATACAATACCATTCACAATTAGTTGTAACAGCATGCATTAGTATTCCCATTAACCAAACACCCAGATATTCAAACCATTGAACAGCAAGCATAACACATGCATATTTTGAACAGCAATACACAGACCAACAACATGCAGGGTTGATTGATGGCAACAGGCCATCAGGTTTGGATGTATGAACAGGGCAGATGCATCAATGTACATGCAAATATACATGAACCAACAGGACAAATGTCCAGGGGTGTTAATTGTGATTGCACATACCAATTTCACGTGGAATGAATTATATGTGGTTATAGGGTAGGGTGAAGAAAATTTAATTAACAACTTCAAATACCAATACATATGCTGTACATTTCTAATAGCTGCAGATATATACACACTACAGTTCTGCCTACAGTTTCCTATGTGATAACTACTTCAAGTTGGTGATAGGAATGTTACTGCTACATCAATATACATTTTCATTTTTATTCATACACATTAATATCTGGCTCTGTTCAGCTACATCATCCTGCTACATTTGCTTTATATAGCTATAGACAACTGTGGATGTTTGGTATTTCAGACAACCATACTATCTGCATATTGCAGACTGAGAGCAACATATCCAGATTTTGGGATACACATTCCAGCTCAAGGTAACATTTTCAACACATGTTACTGTTTGGTTCTGCTTGTCACATTCATTTCATTCTGTACTGACTGCAGTATACTTTATTCAGGAGTTATTACTACTTTATTGGTGGATTCATACCTCTTTCTCACACTCTCTCACTTGGTTTTATTTTTACAGTTCAGGATGGTACTTAATTCTAGGCTTTATTGACATGTTTTACCTGTAGTTATAACAATCCTTCCCAACAGTCTCACTTCTGTCATGTTTCTGTATTTTAACAGGGATATATTTCACACGTGTTTTACTCAGCTTCTGCAGCTGTACTTTTCAGCCTGCTGCAGGTTATGTACTATTATATTACAGGTGGGACATCTTTATTTCAGACTTATTTCATTTTTCTGTTTGAATTACAGACTGCATCACACTTTTGTAATCAAGCAATACTTGCAAACCCTCTTACACTGTTACTTGCACATTTTATTAATTAGTGACTACACTGCACTCTTTTGCTAACTGTCATACTTATATATTTATTTACAGTTACAGGGAGAGGATTACTGACCTGCCTGGTGATGCAACCGTGCCAGCCTATCACCATAGGCTCTACGGTTTGCAGAACGGACACCTGCAGCTGTAATATAAATAAAGTAATATTGGAATACACATCTCCATAATATCAGCTAGGTTAATTTCTTACATAAATAATTATATGTAACTTAGTAGTGGGGTGTTGGGCATTTGACGGGCCTCCTGGATCCAACGGTTCAGTTGGTCCTGCTTCCGTCTCTTCAGGTCCGCATGGTGGTGATGGACCTGCTCACCAGTCCTTGGTATCCCTGTGGCACTGGTGAGATCATGAGCCAACCGGTCCCACACCTCAGCCCTATAGGACCTGGCCCTGCATGAGTTGGGCCTCATGACTGTGGACAAGGAGCCAAACCATATATTTGGACTCCTCAACGCCCCACCTCTGTGCTCGAAAGCAACTACCCTCACCTACACCTGACATTCTGGCTGCAAGTCGGTTCTACAATCGGTTATGCTGTGTATTCCCGCCTATGGGGCTTATATATGCCATTTTTCCCGCACTTATCTGTGATTGGCCATTTTGAAATTGTATCAGCTTCACAAAACCTGCTTTGTCATGCTCCTCTTTCTATTCATTTATATATATATGCTATTACTGCATTGCTAAGTGCAACTGTCATGGCTTAGTGGTTCAGTACCTTGACTATGGTGCATGGTGTCCTGGGTTCGAACCTGGCCACTGCTTTTTATATTTTATGACTGTCTACACAGGCTAGGAGGTGTGTCTGTGTAAAGGCAGTTTTGTTACAGCTTGCTCAACGTTGCCCATCAGTTAGCTTGTTGGCATGGTGCGCAGCTCCGCGCAAACGGGTTACGCTGGTTTACGCGTCATTTGGCTGTCAGCACGCATATTATGCTCAACTCAGCCATGGGCACACAGTTTCAGCATGTTAAACCACTGCTCACCTACGGGCACTCATTTTACGCCTGTTAAACCACTGCTCACCTACAGGCACTCATTTTACTCCTGTTAAACCACTGCTCACCTACAGGCAGATGCACTCAACTTGTTAAACTGTAGCTCAGCTATAGGTACATCTGTCATTTTTTATTATTTTGTTATCTCACATTTCTTCAAAATATATGGCCCATTTCATTACATTTTACATAAAATCTAATTTTATATGTGTACATATATGTCAGGGACTTGTTTTGTGCTTATTTCACTAAAAATAAAAATTGATGTTGGGGGGGCTCGAACCATGACTGCCTGCTCTTCAGCCAACATCTCTACCGCTACGCTATTGCTTCTTGGCTTACTTTGCATATTTAGTTTTTATATGCTTTTCCACTGACTGCTAACTGTGGCTAAGCTATGGGCACGCCCGCGCAAACGAGCGCACTCACAGGCAAACATCTTTACAATTTAAAAAAAAAATTTATAAGATGTTCATGTGTACATTTTATGTTCGTAGTCTGTGGGGGCATGTGTTTTGTTGTATTTATTCACATTTACACGGGCTCTGTCGTGGGGGTTTACTTTCGGGACTTTTACTCTTCTGGGGGCGTGTCTGTTTGCAGGGCTCGGCCTACGGACACACCCCCTACTGTCTTCCACGGACTGTGTAATCCTTAGGTGTGATTCAGCATGCCCTCATGCATATGCATGATATGCTGACATCACACCGTTTAACTGCAGCCTCCGTGTAAGCCTTGTAACTCTTACACGGAGGCTTCGTGAATCCTGCCCTATGTCTTATTAGAAAATGTATAAAAATGCTGGTATTTCCTGATTCTAGTTAGACAAACTCTGTATTAGCACATTTTTGTCTCCTTGCTGCAAGATTAATGTGCCTTAACCTGAACCTACCGTGTATTGATCATTTTTAAAGTATATTTTTCCTTTGACAGCTTATATATCCAGATGTGTGAGACAACAGATCTGGAGAGGGATCCAGAAACCAAGGAGGGTATATTAGATGAGG
>NC_056730.1:772139002-772171767 GCF_019279795.1 Protopterus annectens | reverse complement strand
AAATTCTGCTCCTCTAATATATATATATATATATATATATATATATATATATATATATATATATATATCCTATTTCTCCTTTTCCATATTTTTATTTCTCTTACTCTTATTTCACTTCCTGTTAATATTGTTTTCACTCATTATTTCTGCTGCCTCCCATTATCTACATGTCTAACAAATACTTGTTCTCACCCCCCTTCCTCTTTATTTACTGTTTGAATGTTCTACTCTGGCGTTTGGTTTATGAGAGAATAATAAACTCTCGCACGTATGTCATCGTTTCAGTGCTACATGACATTGGGCAGGATTCACGAAGGCTTGCACGGAGTCTAAGAGTAGTGTAAGACTCCATGCAGCCTTCGCGATCCAGGAACAGCCCAAAGTCCGTAGAGTCATTAAACGGCTCTTACACGGAGTGGGCGTGGATATGTTAATCACCTCACTTGCAGCCGAATAGCATGAGGATGATTAACGCATCCAGGAAGCCCAGACCAGTTCGCTGCGGTAAGAGCCGGTGATGCAGAAACACCAGTTGACAACCGAGTACGCTTCTGCAAACGCAATGGAGCGTCACCCAAATAAGTTGGTGTATATGTGTCAGGTAACATGTCAATGGCCAAATATGTGGCCATTGGCAAGGTAACCTGATGCAAATATATGAGAAATATAATTTTTTTTTTTTTCGGCGATTGCCGCCAGCGAACTCCAGCGCAGCCCCCTGGCAAACGTTGCGCTTGTATAGAACATAAAAAACGGTTAGTTTTAAACCTACAAATGTAGGTTTTATGCAATACATGGAATGTCAATGCAGGGACCAGCATGAAATCAACATGCAGCCACCGTGGTGGTTGCTAAGGGGAAGGAGTCTAAGAGATAACTACATTAGTAGGCAATCTGATGCAATGAGTGTAAGGATACTGAATTCATCACATAGCAATGAGCACATTCTGAGTAGTGTAAGAGTTACATAAGGGGAGGAAACAGAGTAGGGAGATAGGTGACATCACAGGGGGAAATTTTGCAGAAAGAAATGCAGTTCATTGGAGGTTAGAGTTACATGACAGGATGTCAGACAGATATCAAGGAAAGAGGTGTGCCACTAAGGCATGAGAAAGTCAAGAAATGGAAGGTGTACACTGTTGTTTTACACCAAAGTTTCTGTTGGACGTATACATCGCAGCGCCACGAACCGGTGAGTAAGGCAGCAAAGGCAGCGGCCTAAGGCAGTGTGCGCGTGGTGTAAGGCAGACTGAGCATGTGGGAGGTGTGTTGGGAGATGTTTAACTGGGCTATGCTGGCGCATGCGCTTAAAACAGAATAAGCAGAGTCTGAACTGTGTAAGTATGTGCGCCACAGAAGCTACTGTGAGCGTGTTCATGCTGGTTTGTACACGGCCCCTCCCTGAGGAAACAGAAAGGAAAAAGGAAGCAAACAGATGTAGTAGGGTTACAGGAATACTGCTTTTGGAGTTAAAGTAAGTGAAAACAATTAGATGCAGGCAATTACACAGGCAGAATACTGTTCAGCCCAGCACCCTAAAACCTGCAAACAGCAGTGCAGAATGTTTCTCTCAAGAGACACTGCAAGACAGGAGTTGGTTATCAGAAGTGAAAACTGAAAAAGCTGAACTCAGAGCAGAAATGTTAGGGCTGCCATAGCTGTCATAATGAGACATAGGCGACTTGGCTGGAGGGTGGCGGACACACAGATGCTGAGTGCCAGACAACCTACAGGAGGAGACGGAGAAGAGTACAGGCCCAGGGTCACCTACCACAGGTTACATGAGCTGAGATAGTAGAGCGCTATAGAGTGGACAGAGACCTCCCCTGCAGCAATAGTGGAGCTGTGCAGGCCACGCCACACACAGAACTGGAACAGAGGGAACCCATCCCAGTGGAAAACCAAGGTATGTGTTGGCCTGGGTTATCAGTAACAGTACCTTCCAGAGACCAACTGGTGATATGATGGGGAGGGTCACAGACATCAGCCCTCCAGGGTACTGCACCAGTTCCTGGATGCCATGTCAGCACATGTCGGTGATCGCGTATATTTCCCCACGCCCGGAGGTATTGGCCAGTTAATATGCGCCCCTTCCAGCAACAGCGCCGAATACCCTGAGGTACTGGGTGCGCCAGACTGCACTATTATCACGATCAAAGCACCAGCCGTGAGCGGGTAGGGCATACATCAACCGCAAGGGCTTCCCATCCATCAACTGCCAGGTCGTGGTGTATGCCCAGGCATACAATGAATGTGCTGGCTGTCCCAAGCCAGCCCACGACCTCTACATCTGGCATTTGACGTGAAAGCTGTACCAGACATTTGCCATCGGGGACACATCCCGCACGGACACCTAGTGGGGATGGTGTTATGCACTGGAGCTGCATGATGACACCATCAGAAACGCACACACACCTGAACAGGAACGAGAATGAGGCACACACACGCACAAACACGTAATGTAATGGCGCGTGCTTGGGCTGCCTGGTCACGGTTCGGTGTCTGGACACATCTGGTGGAGCCTTGCAGTACACACCAACCACATGTGTACCCAAATTGTCATGGTATGTGCTATGCTACATAATATGATCTTGTGAAAACAGCTGCAGCAGGATTCAGCATAGGGCCAGGGCCAAACAGCCCCCACCATTGCCAAGGCCATCACAGGTAGACGTGGATCTCAGGAGGAGGAACAACTGAGCCTGCCCCAGTAGGCAGAAGGAGGCATGCCCAGCATGCCCTGGCCTTGGCAAAGAGGCAACGTGATAGCACATACATTGACTCAGTAGGAACCCTGGGAATGATACTCCCTCTCTGACTCACCTTACAGGTAACAGGATGCCAACATGACACAACCTGCTCTCAAACATGTACAGGGAAGTGTAATATGCGCATCCGACAGAGAGACAACCCCAGCACCACCTGAGGCATGAATGCTATGTGTTAAGTAATGTAACACCATGCACCATAGCACACTCCTGAGACCCTGACTAACATCCCACCTCACCAAGCATCATGCCACAACATGACAATGAGATGATCAAGTGCAACAATTCGACTCGAAGTATCGCAGTTAGTCAAATAGAATCCAATATGTGCCAGCTCCGATGACATGCTGAGCATGACATGATGCACCACCTGCTAGACTGGCGGCACCTATCAGTGCAGGCTATATGGATACCGGCAAGGCTGTTGTCACTCCACAGTGTGCCCTGAATAGGTAAGGCTCAAAAACACAAAACCTATCTCCATAGGTACCAGAAGGATATGAATAAGATAAGGATAAGTTGAACAGCAAGATGCATGCAGTCTAAACTCACTCCAGTATGGAGAATGTTGATAACCGCGCCTGTAACAGAAAAACCCAGGCAAGGGCTCACAACAGCACCAACACTACCAGGTTACACCCTCATACTGTGCTGTACAGCCTCAAAAACTTGGAACAAGCTTGCCAAAGAGGGTGACTAGCAAGGAATTGGTCAAGGATAATCACACCCCACAACGGGTACCATTAACAAAAAGCAGCATGGATCTGCCATACCAAGTAACAGTGGCTAAAACTGCCCCCAGTTTATATAGCCTGCTACAGACTACTGTCCCAACATCAGAACTGTGCATCCGCCTATGCTGAATACATGAACATATCAAGTCCTCCAAACTACATTATATTGGGTGAATGCAAATACTCCAAACACAGACTGGGAGCATTATACTAGCTCCAACAGTGTAGACAACAAAAGTTCATAGAATCCATAAACCAAAAGGCCCAGGAACAACGTACTACCCCACAAGAAAAGTAAGTATACTGGATGTGATAATCAGCAACATGGGTACTGGATGGCAAGATGAGAAGTGTATCCCTCACTGGTAAAAAACCACCATAGAGTAATCACACTGATATACAAATCCTGACCACAGTCCCTGGCCAGAAAAACGCTGAAAGGAAAACATGTGTTAACATTTGCACTCCTCCAAACTGATGTGAATCCAATAAAGGTCCTGCAGGTGCAAAATATGGCCACACCTCAGAACCTGTAATACAGCCATCTAAGAACATCGCCAGAATGCTTGGATTATGGAGTCCTAAATTAAAACAAGACACAGTATTTAAATCTGGCATGGTGGACACCGTTTACAACCAAAACATGCAAGAGAATGCGAAGCTATTACATGACAGAGCAAACATGAACAATGAAGTAATCAATGATCAGTAGTGTCGCGTTCAAAATCTGTCCACACATACAATCCACTAAGGCCAGTTATTAACAAGTGGAATCAGAACTGGAGTAATGTTACACCCGCCCCAAGTACACAGACAACCACCAACTCCACCTAAGAACAGCAAATATATGTGAGAGACAAACCATCCATCCAAACTGAGGCTGAGCTCCCTCAACTCAGTACTCCCAAAACAAGTCAGTAGGAGAAGGTAACCACACATACCACAAACACAGTCCCACATAGACCTATCACAACTGCAAACCAAAACACATAAACACAGAAAACATTCCCGGAGGCACAAATTACAAACACAGCACACCAACAGAGCCCCTAAAGCAGCATACCCAATCAAACAGCCTCCAAGCATAGCACATTATGCAACACATATACAAAGCTGGTGTGCCAAACAGTCATGGTGCCAGAAGGAGAAACAACATGCCTGATACAGTTGTAATAGGTAATTCCATAGTCGACACACCGCTGTCTCAAGACACCAGAGACTGAACAAGGAAAAGGGTACAGTAAGCTGCCTGTAGGCTGCCACAACATGCCACACAACAGAAGTATGTAGGTCACTCCAAAAGCAGTAGAAATATGGATGCAGTCATAGTCCATGCTGGTGTGAATGACCTGAGATGCCAGCCCCAGGGACTCATGGTAGCAGACAGGATGAGCTATCTGATTATGTAGTCCAGCCGGTATGACACTCACCGCTCGCAGCATCCTACCCTGCCGTAAGAATAATGCCAGTACAAATACGGAATGATCAGTCATAGCAAGTGGCACACTACTGGTGTCATTCCGCGATCCAATGTCGGGTTCGTTTGGGATGTCATGCTTGACAAGCTTACCCAGCTGTCCTTGGATGTATTTCCGGCACCTGTTGGCCTCCCCGCGTCTGAATATTGGATAAGGCCTTGCCACCAGGGATCCTTTGTAGGCAAGGCTGAAAGACTGACCCACCACCCTAGAAAACATAAGTGGAAGAAACATAAGGAAATGACCAATTCCAGATGTGTACACCCCAATATGCATGCTCCCGAGGCCATCCCCAGGCGAGAACATTGATGTCTGTGCAGTGACAGGCCTGCCAAAGCCCTGACAGCACACTCAGCACTACCAGGTTATACCACGATCATGTCATGGCCTAAAACCTGGAAACAAAACATAAAAGGAGGGTGAGTATCCATAGTCAGCACAGACACCCATATGTGCAGGTAACTGACAATGCACAAGGCATTGGAGTTCAACGGTGCAACTTACTGTGCATCAGCAGCAGTCTGTAGCATACAGACCGCACTCTCACACACAATAACCCCACCCAGCCGTCCTGAAGACACTGGACAGTATGAATGTCCCACCAAATACCAAACAAGGTACCACAAATTACCACATAGGTGGTAAACCATTATGTATGGGGCGAGTAACCAGGGACTTAGGGACACAAGTGGACAGTAACTCAGAGTTATGTGACACCCACATTGCCAATGTGGCTAGGAAGACCGCTCACATTTGGACACCGTGATTGTGAAAGGATTCACATTCACGTCAACAGAGGTCATTGTGCCCCTATACTTTTCTAATCACACCCATAATCTACCTGATACCTGTGGTGCAGTTAGAAAAACCCCAAAGGTACTCCCCCACCAAGAGGATAAGGGTCTCAAATATATGTTATATGCTGCCTGGCTGTAGACACCCCAGCTGAATCCAGTCACATACTGCTCACACAGAGGCATTGGGTAATGCCTGTTGTAGAGCCATGCCCAACACAGGAGTAATGGACATGCTCCACCCCAGAAACTCAAATCCACGAGCTGTGAGAGTGAGAGATGTCAACCTCAACAAATAATGAAATAGACAAGCAGGGACAGATATAATCCAGAGGCCTCACACCCTGGAATCTCAGAATCCCACCCATGTTAGGCAGGAGCCCCTCACTGACACTCTTTTCAACAGGAATCTTGCCAAGTGGATGGATGATTGTAGTTACACTGGGGGTCTTGCCAGTCATGTCCAGACAGAGGCACAGCAAAGCAAATCATAAAATGGCCATAATATTCACATAGCAAGGGTGACAAAAGCCACACACACTCTGGCTAGGGCTAACAAATGCCCAGGTGGATAGCCTAGTATGAACCTATGAAGACACAAATTGTACAGGACACTAAGGATAATCCCAAGGCTTTCACAACTGATGGTAGGAACCATGTTGGGAATTCACAGATATGCCCTGAATCACACAAATATCACACAAACACACACACATATTGCCAACATATATTCCTGACAGGTGCAGTGCAACCCCCGAATGCAGAATATCTATCCCAGCAGACTGTTGGTCTCTCGACATTGCAGATGCTGAGGTAACAGCCAACATTCACAAAGCAAAACACATAGCAGCAATGTAGGCTGAGATGGTGTCCTGGGCTTAGTGCAACATGGACTCATGATGAATGGAATGCCAAACCACACTATCACCAATGTCAGCTCACTACATAATATGTACCCAAAGAGCAGTGTACAACAACAGTGGTCCTTCTCAACAAAGGTGTTGCCTGAATGGATACTGGAAACTACTACCCCAGAATCCTGAGAAGCCTCGGTTTGCACAGCCATGGAAAGGATCAGCATGTACCATTAGACATAAGATATTGGGGACCCACTGACACCGTGGACCCAACCCAGTGTGGGCTCAAGTGCAGATCCTGCCCCCAACTAATGTTTGACCCACCCGGCAGTCATTAAGGTTGGCTGATGGCATGTGCTCCCACACAGTGTAGCTGGGACCTTGCAAAGGCTTCTATACAATACCCTCACGTGTTCATTAGATAGGCTCACCAGCTTAAGTATAAACCCACATGTCAAGTAGAGGGGCTGCAGCTGACCAAGGACAGAACAGATATGCAAGGTCAGAGTTATGCTGCAGCCATGCTAGACTACAAACCAGATGAGAATCGGCATCCCACAAGGCTTTGTCCTGGGATCTCCCTCTTCTGGCATATATGTCCCATAGCACAGGCAAACATGGAAGGACTGTGTCCTAACATGTTTGCAGAGGACTACAAACTGCTCACCACATATGATCCACCAGGCTGACACAAGTATCCACAAAAGGGCCACATAGAAAACAGACAACTGGTGCCATAGCCATGTCAGCAAGCTAATTGCAGAAACGCAGTATAGTCAACCCCCGTGATATACAGTAAGTCACCATCAATACATAGTTAACCCACAATGTAATGAGAGACTCAAAAGCACAAGGTGATAGGATATCCCATTGGACAAACATGTGCTGTAGTGTTTAGCAGAAACACAACGATATACCTGCACTCAATCATGAAGGCTGCCAGATCTAGATATGGGCGTCGCTGTGCCTGCAGTCATCCTTCATCACGGCACTGACTACAATAGCCCCTGTGGACGTACCCCAGCAAGACACCCATCAACCGTAAAGTCCCAACAGTGCATTCATATCAGGAGTATCAAAGAGCTTGCACAGATGCCATGTTGCCTGGTGTTGCTGGTGCATCACAAACATGGCACCTTGTACACCCGAATGGCAGTGAGCTGGGTGCAATACTAGAGACCTGAACCCTCAGCACTGACTACATAGGACAAGCTACCATGATCTGTAACACAGAAGCTACTCCCACCCATGAGTGAACCCCAGCACAGGCTACCATAGAGTCACTTATCAATCTTCCCTTAATAGGAATCCTGATGAGTGATGAGATGGTAGATTTATTCTGGGTATCACTGTCATGTCACAGGTAGACAGAGGCAATAGTATACCAATCCATGACATGTCATGGCAAACTCCACTTGCTAATGTGTGTTGAAGGACAAACACACTCTCCAACTAGCATTAGATATGGACTAGGGCACATCGCTTAGTGTTTGGCAAATGTAATAACCATGTTGTAACACACTACCAATGTTGGACAAGCCCGTTTGGCGAAGTTATCTGAACAGAATGCAACATGGTCGATGCGTCATCAACTGGCCCCTAACCAGGCTGTTGTGCCCACTACTCGAAAACAAAGCAGGATAGCAGTAAAGCCCAGGATACTGTCCACCACAGTCAAAGTACTACCAGCACTATACAGTACCACAGTGTTAGATCAGCGTGAAAGGATGCTTAACAACTGTATGCAAAGTATCCCATGCAAACACTGCATGCAATAGTATAATCCTGTTGGGTGTTCACACACAAAAGCAGTTGTAATATAACCACACAACATGACACACAACACACAACCATAAACGGTGATATTTGCTGAAGTTCAGACCATCCACAAATGTGGTGGGCTGCAGAGTCCAACATATGGAATGCCCACACTGGGCATGCTCACACACTTTTGGACAACATGCCATGGGAAGGCTGAATTGGCATGCCCCACACACTTAGGCCAAATCTCGGTTTAGCAGCGCGGACACATATCTGGTATTTTTATGTTATTCCAGGAACCAACCACATTACAGCAGTCTGCCCAGTACAGTTAAATGACTACAGAGACATACGTGATATAGTGGATCCTCCCATATGCAAACATCTTCCACAGATGCATAAGTTGTTCATACAAATAGGGAATGCTATGGCAATAAAGATGCAAACAGTCTATCAGCAACAAAATAATGTGCATTTGACAATTAAACATATGTAGAGGTCAACACTAGGCTGTTTGCCCTAGGGAATGTGACAGCTTAGCCAGAGGTGCTTATACCCGCCTCTCGTGAGGATGCACATTCCCCTTCTAAACACACAGATGATGCTGTAATTCCTATAAGTAAAGCAGAAAAGAAACTTCCCAGTAATGCGAATAGCGTGCTCTGCCACGCGTCCGTCTCAAGTGTCATAACATAGTTAGGTAGGGTTTGAATCAGGAATGACAAGTGTGTGTGCTTGTTCGAGGCCTTTGTGTGTGAGGGGAAATGTCCCTTTGGCAACTAGGAAACAGTACCAGTGATGCAGCAATATCATTCCTTTCTAAACACCGGCGATGTCAGCACCCATAAGTATGGTGAGAAAAAGAAACCTCCCAGTAATAGCACGCCTGCTAATGCGCCTGTTTCAAGTTTTATAAATATATAAGTAGGGGTTTGGAATCTTGCAATGGCAAGTGTGTGTGTTTGTCTGAGGGGGTTATGTGTGCAGGAATTGTCCCTTTTGCAACTAGTGGAACAGACAACAGGATGCTCATTCCCTTTCAAACACTGGATGAGCGTCAGCACTTTATAAGTATAGCAGGAGAAGGGAAAAAACTCCCCAGTAATGCGAATAGTGCGCCAGCCACGCGCCCTCGCAAGTGTCATGACATAGTTAGGTAGGGGGTCTGAACTTATGTAATGGCAAGTGTGTGTGTTTTTCTGAGGGGGCTAGTGTGAGGGAAATGTCCTTTGGCAACTAGGGTGAATAGACCACAGGATGCTCATTCCTTTTCTAAACACTGATGATGTCATAATTTATAAGTATAGCAGTAGAAGACAATACCCCAGTAATGCGAATAGCGCCGCCTCCGCCACGCGTCCGTCTCAAATGTCATAACATAGTTGGGTAGGGGCTTGAATCCTGCGAATGGCAAGTGTGTGTGTGTTTGTTCGAGGCAGGTTAGTGTGCGTGAGGGAAATGTCCCTTTGGCAACTAGGTGAACAGACTACAGGATGGCCATTCTTTCTAAACACTGATGATGTCAGTACTCTATAAGTATAGCAGAAGAAAACAAACTCTCAGTACGAATACTAGCGTGCTCCGCCACGCGCCCCGCCTGCGTCATAACATAGCCGATAGGGTTTGAATCCAGCACTGGCAAGTGTGTGTTTTTGGCTAACGGGGTTAGTGTGTGTGAGGACAATGTCCCTTTTGGCAACCAGGGTGAACAGACTACAGGATGCACATTCCCCTTTCTAAACATTGGTTCAGCTGAAGGCCATGGCTCTGGCACAAGTTGTCTGTTGCTATGATGCCCCCTTTGAAGATGCTTGCCAGATGGAGAGTCGACATGGTGGCTAGTTTGTAGTCATTCATATTTGGTACAATAAACCGTCCGTGTTGGCCTGTACTCAGCTAAATATATACCAAACAAGAGAGGTCCCAGGACTGAGCTCTTGTGGGACACAACTCAATCAGGGTCTGGCATGGCTCCAATGCTAACCATGTGGTTCTGGTCCTGGAGCCACTTTGCAATCCATCTAGTGACATAGGGGCTTATATTTCGTTGCGAGCTTCTCTAGAATGCCCAAGTGGGGTATTGTTGTGAAGGCTTTTGCAAGGTCCAGGTGTAGGCTGTGTGAACCACCTTCCCTGCCAATGGCCTTGTGACTGTTTCAAAGAAATCGTAACCGGGTTAAACCTGGTAGTGCTGGTGTACCTTCAGTAGCCCTGAACCAGGCATCTGTTACTGCACAGATATCGCATGTTTTCCATGCCAAGGAGTGTTTTGGGTGCATGCATCTGGAGGTTTAGGACTTCTGGCGCTAGTGGGCATTGTTTTAGTTTCTTATCCCTTGTGATAATTATGAAGGTGGGTTTGTCATTTGAGCCCCTGCCTAACATAGGCACTATGGGGGTAGCAAGAGCCTTGCCAATATCTGAAAGCCCAGGGGTGACAGGTGCAGTCCTCATTCCCTAGCAAAGCAGGTAGTTCAATGAAGATGAATGTGTGGCGTGTAGCCTGTGATTAGTTAGTGCAGCATATATGACTGCTCACGTGACACATGCCAGGTAAGTCATATGCACTGTGTCACAGGCAATGTACATGTGAACAGGACAAACAGTGACATTCTGTCAAGTGGGACATGGACATACATATAGTAGGCTACAGATGGCACTATGGTCCACAGAAGCTCTATAACTATGCATTGCAGGTGTGACTAGCTCCAGGGTAATTGCAAGCAAACATGCATGCAAACAAAGCTACAGTAAACAGGGCCGCATGTAGTCCATTGTACAACAAACAAGCTGTACCAGTTCCAGGTAACACTGCAACATGCAGGCACTATGCATGTACATGGAAATACACCTAACAGATGGTCGGTGTCCGTCCACAAACACCTGGCTCACCCACCATTATTAATAATGAGAAAACAATGGTCAAGCCACATTCCCATCAATACATGGATCAGATTCAGTACCAACCGGATTTTAACCATGTAAACAATTATATTCCCATCCATGGACCAGTTTGAGCTCCCCGCGAAACCCCTGGACATCTGTCTGTGTGGGTACCATCTCTGGGCCATGCCCATGGCCTGCTTGCTGTGTGGGAGAATGAATGCCACAGATACCACATTACCCCTGGTCAATGCCCACTGTATGCTGTCCATCACCTAGGGACATTGGTGACAAAGGGTGTATTGGCAGGATAACTGTGCGCATATGATAAATTCGAGCAGCTGTGTACTGTCAATCGGCTGACCAATTAGCGAACCCTGGCATACCTTCCTGTGCCATTACACAGATACAAGTCATCATTATCAGTACCATTTGCACACTGACTCAGAGTTCCTGCTACATGACACCAGAGCAGCAACAGAACCTGTGGGAGGGAAACAAGGAAACACAGTTTACAATGTCTACACATTACCAGCGTATGCACACACATGCACAGGTGCACACATGCACACACATGCAGCCAGGTGCACACATGCACACATGCACACACATGCAGTCGCATTACGCACAGGTGCACACAGGCACACATATGCACACATGCACAGGTGCACACATGCACACATGCACACATGTGTCATTACGCACATAGCACAACGGGTGCACAGGTGCACGCACATGCACACATGCACAGGTGCACACATGCACACATGCACAGGTGCGGCAGGCGATGCACAGGTGCGGCTACACATGCACACATGCACAGGTGGTGCACTGCGTGCACACATGCCACACATGCACAGGTGCACACATGCACACATACGCAGGTGCACATGCATGCACATGCGGCGTGTCATTACATGCACACATGCACAGGTGCACACATGAATGTTATGCGTGCGTGCACACATGCACACATGCACACATGCACAGGTGCACACATGCACACATGCACAGGTGCACACATGCACCACATGCTGCGACACGCACATGCACACATGCACAGGTGCACACTATGCACACATGCACACACATGCACACAGTTTCACACAATTGTACGAGTACTCAGTATCGCGTGATATCAACACACAGACACAGACACACCCATGCATGGCGAAGAGAGCACTACTAAGTGAGCCAAAATAGTACTTTTACTATCAACACTATTACAGGAATTGTTAATACACTTTACTCACCAGCATGGATAGGCTGCATTGCTGTTATACCAGAGGGGTCCTGCAGACGATGAAGAAACTAATGTCAGTGGGCACAACTGTGCCATTGTTACTGAGTACTCATACAGGTCAGTAGTACAACAGTCACCTTTCACAGGTCAGCTGCTAATATTGAGGATGTCACACTTGCACATTAAATACTACATGGTGACAGCTACAAACCAAGGGACACACCTCACACATTCATTAACTACCAGTGTACACAACAGTCAACTATACATATGGCATATTACTCTGCACGCTTCACTGTCTTGTTGCTGTGTGGCTCCAGCCTCCATCACATAATGCATGTCTGCTGCTGTTGTTAGCCAGTTGCGCTGTGGACTAGAGCCACTACACTCATGAGTGAGTCCCTCCAGTCACAGTGAGTGGGGGATAATGTAGCCACCCCACACCACCCGTGTAGTGACCTTGTTGCCTGTGGATATCTGACCAGACATGCTGACCGGATGATGTCTGATTAAATCACTGCAGTGATGTGCGTACCTGCTTATATATGTCCTATTATGCGTTTGGGCCTATGTCATTTACCCGACCGGACAAGGTCTCCTGCTTTCTGGCTGAGATGCTTGGGGAAAAGAGTATTGCATAATGCCGCACCAGAGCTCTGGTGTATCTCCCTCATCCTCAGCTGTATGGAGTAGGTGGGATTCCTTGGGTGGGCCATGTACCTGAGAAAGAAAATAACCTGGTATCAGCAATATATGTACCATGGGAATTTGGCACACATACTACACATGCTACTCGACTGTTATGATACAACATATCTCACATATGCTTAGCATCTGTCTGTCTATTGGTGGATACACATGTAGATGGCTCAATTATCAGAGTTTCAGCCAGCAACTGTGCAACAGTACCTGGCAGACTCCATCACGACATACTACCAAACCCCAGCCTTAGTCAGAACACTGATTCAGGTCAAGAGCACCTCCTCACTCTGGGGGTTTGCATCTAGGTACTGTATGGTCTCACATCGCCAACTATTGTGAGCTGACCACACACTGATTGCCCTGGATATACATATCCACACCTCCACCACCAGCACAAACGACTATAGTGCATAACATTACAGATACAAACTTTACACTTTGTAACAGTGATATGGTATCCTTTTCAGCCCACTGGGCCAGTGGCAGATACAACCCACAATGCTGACAGCCCCTACACAATTGCTTTCTACAGACATCTCTCCGAGAATGCATGGTGATCATGCAATCCCATATTGACCAAGACACTCTCCACAAAGGGACAGCATCCTGTCTGGTGGACCCCAGCCATAGACAGATTGTATTACAGAAGATGGAAGCTACTGCAAGACCAGAGCATAATTCCATAAAGGAGTGGCATGTCTGAGCAGCACTAGTAAGATCTATTTTCCATCATACAAAAATAATACATGGGCAACTTTGAGAGAGAAATCAAGAGTGACACCACAGATAACCAGAAGGCCTTCTTCAGTTGGTTAGCAACCTTGGTCAGGAGCCATCCTCTCTATGCCCATAGGTAGTACACAACAACAAATATTTCACTGACACCACAGATATTTCGAACAACATTGTGGCAGACAGGTTCAGGTGCAGGTGTCACCCCGCCTTCTCCCCCAAAATAAGGCATAGTTATCCCAGCTGACTGTAACCTCCCTGTCATCACAGATGTCCAGGTGAGAGCCACTGCAGGACAGCAGAATACACAACATGGATGGGATCTGATGGTATCCCCAGTTGCATGCTACTATAAACTCTGACAGGAGCTAAACACACATATAGAAGTGCTATGTAACACTAGCCTGACTACAGGATATGTACCTGTACACTGGGCGCACAGCAGCAGTGGTTCCACTTCACCGAAGGAGGCACCTCAACATACCAATACAATACAACACAATACATTACAATACAATACAATACTATACAATATGCTATTTATTGCCCCTGGGACTACAGCGAGCGATGCTGTTCTGCTACCCTGACCATTGTGACACATGTGGTGTGGATGGTACCTGCTGCTGTCACACAGTTGCACAGCGGTGACTCATACATATTACCTATCTGACTAACAATATCAGCAGGGTATGTGACATGTACTCATGTGGGAGTCTTGCTTCTAACACTGTGTGGCTTATTGCAGGTATGTCTTATCTGTGGGTAGGAACTCACCTCCACATGTGCACTCTATTGCAGTGGCAACCTGGATTTGACACACAGCAGACATTTAGGTTGTAAGGATGGTGTGAAGTGTTACTATGGTTGTTGGACATCTGTCATGGGTGTGACTTATATATGTAACCGGGAGTGTGGTAACCTCATGTGGGTAGCATATGTGTACTATGTGGTGTTGTCAGTCACTGTGCATTGGTAATGTGTTTGAGTGCATTGTCACAGTGTTGTACATGTCACTGTGTCCTTCTCCATATCTGTAGCTGTCATGAGGTCCACATACCATGGCATCCATTATGTGGTGTGAGAGGGGCACACGACCTACATGTCCATAGCTGACTCACCATGTCCGGGCTTGACACATACCATGTGCAGGTATTCCAGGGATAGTGTGCCATCATGTAATATCATTAGGGCCACTATTATTGTACACATTTATGACCCTGTTCACCTTCCTTGACACATGCAGTGGTGGGCAGCCAATCCTATATCTGGTGGTTACTGTGTAGGTAGTGATCTGGAATGTGTGGTATGGTACTCCGGGTTTTGACACTGGTGTTCACTCCATGCCTTTGTCACCAGGCACCTGTTGCAATACATCTGTCAACCCACACATGTGCCTCACTCAGAATTTATATATAATCTCTCTCTCTCTCTATATATATATATATATATATATATATATATATATATATATATATATATATATGTCCGTATACATATACACATATATATATATATATTGATGTACATATATTGCTATAGATGTGGAGGTGCCACAGAGGGGTGTGAGTGACAGAGGGGTGGGACAGGCTGTGTTGCAGGCTCGCCATATACAGTCATACCTGTAGGTAGTCAGATCAGTCTGTCTTATGTATATGTATCGTTACATATATCTATATCTGTATGTGTGCATTTACATAGATATTTGTACAATATTCTATCTACATCTTTCTATGTATTCTTACATCTCTCTCTCTATGTATGTATACATATATGCATATTATATATATATATATATATATATATATATATATATATATATATATATATATATATATATACACATACATATGTTGACACATACGCATCCATATGTTAGACAGGTATATCAACATATTTGTCTACCATACTGTATACACACACCAACATTACCTGCTAAAACATACATAACTGTGGGGAAACCTACTTCAGGTACATGGCACTACAACCTACAATCAAACAACATTGATATGTGCACATAGATGCTCTCACATACAAATGTATGTACAGCCTTCACTGATAGTTGCTGTATGTCCCCCTGCCCTTACACACATCTTCATATACATATGGATACAGACCATTGACACATATGGAGGGTTCACAGTATGTAGACCTTTATTGTATTACTTTGCATTACCTGTGTTTGTCACAGCTGCTTGTGTTGCTGTCTGGTTCTCTCTGTCCTGCTGCTCCACTTCCCAGTTGTCAGCTTTCAGGTAGCTGTTGCTGAACAATTTGTTTCTGTCTGCTTAATTCGGTGCAGTTTTCTGTCGTCTCTGTCTCTGTCTCTCTCTCTCTGTCTGTCTCCTCACGTCCTTCTCAGGGTGCAATGAAAGTATTGCATGTGTGACATGGAGTACAGCATACTTTTGTAGGTATTCTGCATATGCCCATGTGATGGCCTCTGCACCAATTGTTAGCCAGCATTTGCTAATTGCATGCAGCGGCCAGTTGTGTACTGATTGCAGTTCTCCTACTGTGATTTGTCAGAACAGTGCTATGTAAAAGGTATGTGAGATAGGCTTAGCCCTTTCAGATTTTAAGGGCAGGGACCATGCTGTTATGCTGTGGACAATGTTCTGTGAGTGTAAAGGTTGGTATATCTCTCATATTTCCAGGTGTGTTGTAGATTAACATTCCTCCATTCATTTCTCCAGTTTCCTGTACTAACTGTGTATGTACACTGACACCTACAACTACTACTACTGTTAATGTGTGTGTGTGTGTGCTTTCACTTTTGCTTGCACTTTGTTGCTAAGGCTTCATTAGATTTGCCCTTTACAGTCACTACTTGTATGCCTGCTAGGTGTCTTGACTGTAGTGTGCTGCTGTAACTTTCCTATTTTCCATGTACATTCACACCTTAGAATGCTTGCTATATCTGCTAGGGTGTTACAGCATGCAGTGTGGTCTGGCCATGGTGTGGGCCTTGACATCTATTAGGGTATTTGAGGTATGCTGCTGAGCAGGCCCCAGAGACTTTCAGGTTCATTCCAGTGTTATGTGCCTCATGGGGAATGAGTACATATCAGTGGGTACACCCATTAAAATGTCTGGTATGCTGCAGTTGTGACTGTGGGTTAGCATGAGCATATGTATTACATTACACTTTTTTCTGCCATGCAAGTGGTGAATACTTTCAGGACTCCATAGTTACCATTGCATGTGTTACACCTTTTCTGCCTACTGTTTGTACATTTCCACATGGGGGTCTGTGGGGGCATCCCTGTAAGTCATTCACTGTTGCTATGTCTAGGCTCTAACTATTCAAATATGGTGGTGTCGGTCCCACATGTGTACAGATATTTGCAGGTTGTCCACATTTCTGCCTCATATTTTGGTTCTTTCAATATCTCATGCACACCTTTTTCTGGCAAGTCACTCTGGGCTCAAGTCAGAGTATGGTGACAAACATTCAAGTTCCAGACTGCATACCCTTCCAACATCCCACAAAGTGCAGACCCTGTTACTTGAACTGTCTGCATTTGTTGTAACATTATTTGTAATGTGTCCCTGGTTTTGGGCCTTTGCTCCACATATTTTATTACTTGGTCCAGATGTTCCTGTAAGAGGTTGTGGGGTATGGGCAGTGCTTATCCTGCTGTGAGTATGTGTGTGTGTGGTCTTGCAAGGTGCTACAGTGACATTATTACCTACTAGCTTCCAACTAGCATGGCTGTTTCTGTTCATACACTACTATTATGGAAATCCACTAGTTTTGATAGTAATTCTAAATGTCATGCTTTGTGTACTTCACATCTATATTCCTTTACATTCATTCCCTACTATTACATGATATATTTATTTTAGCACAATGTTCTTGTATAAGAGTCATGGCTTAGTGGTGTCATACAGACCACAGTTGCCAAGGTTCTAACTGGGTTCGGGACTCACAGGATTTTATTTTGCTTTTGAACTGAGTACAGGACCTGTCACATCAAAGTGACTAAGGCACATTTAAGCAGTTGTAAACTGGAAAGAACTGGTTTGCGCAGAGCTCACGATGCGCACTGGTGGTTAGCTCTGCGACACTCGCCACAACCGCTTAAACGACTACTCTACATTTTAAGACACCTGCACTATTTTCTCTGAAAGAAAGCAAAATGGGGAGACAGGAAAGTGGTGAAAAAGGGGTCACAAAGAGGGTAAGACAGTAGGGAAACAAGCTTTGGATGTGCAGGAGGGATGTAGGTAAGGCCCATAGCTGCCCATTTCTTCATCAGCAACAGCTGTGCATATGTATGTAATTTGGTGTGACATTTGAAACCTTCCACCCCTGAGAGAGGTGTCAGGACAACAATAATACTTGTTGTACAGCCAGTTGGAATTGATAGGTTCCATGTCCAGTAGACATGTATGCGGAATGGGCAGCTATGTATGGGGCGTAATTTTTTTGTGGGTACAGAGTGCCCTTTTTTTTTTTTTTTTTTTTTTTTCAGGTGAGAGTGGTATGTCAGGTGAAGGTAGTCAGTACAGCTGGGGAGGTAGGTTGGGTAGGTAAACAGACAAGACAAACAAGACGCATACAGGGGCAGTGTATGACACATGTGGGGGGGTTACACAATTGATGGGGACAGAGGTTTGGATATCCAGAGCCCATGAGCCCACAGATGGCAACAGTGGAACTGATATCCCCACCCATAGGCAGTTGCCACTGTTCCTTCACTGCCCAGGACGGGGCTGTGCTGGGGGCTGTGTAGGCGGGGCAACAGGCATGCCTGTTAGTTGCACCACCCGTGCCTCGAGCGGGCGTAGGAGCTCAATGACAGAGTCCCGAATCTCCCTACGCACCACAGTCCGGACGCTATGGAGGGTGAGTGGTGGATCTCCTCCGGCCACACTTGCAGAGGGGGCGAGCCCCATCCCCTGCAGCGCTTCCACCCGCCCAGGTGGCACAGGGCCACCAGAGGAGGTCCGGACTTCGCACTAGTGCCAGGAGCACTGCCAGCTGAGGTGGGAGAGGTGGTCCGCTGGAACCCGCCTTCCCTGTCGCCTATGTTTTGCATTATGTCATGATAGTTTGGGTTAGTGACATATAATACCATTCACAATTAGTTGTAACAGCATGCATTAGTATTCTATTAACCAAACACCCAGATATTCACACCATTGAACAGCGTGCATAACAAATGCATAATTTGAACAGAAATACACAGTCCAACAACATGCAGGGTTAATTGATGGCAACAGGCCATCAGGTGTGGATGTATGAACAGGGCAGATGCATCAACAGACATGCAAATATATATGACCCAACAGGACAAACGTCCAGGGTGTTAATTATGATTGCACATACCATTTTCACGTGGAATGGGTTATATGTAGTTATAGGGTGGGGTGAAGAAAGTAATATTAACACCTTCAATAACAATACATATGCTGTACATTTCTAATAGCTACAGTTATATACACACTACTGTTCTAACTACAGTTTCCTCTATGATAACTATTTCAACTTGGTGATAGGACTGTTAATGCAACATCAATATACATTTTATGGTTCTTCATACACATTCATATCTAGCTTTGTTCAGCTACATCAGGGCTACATTTGCTTTATATAGCTGTAGACAAGTGTGGATGTTTGGTATATCAGACAAACATCCTATCTGCATATTGCAGACTGAGGGCAACATATCCTGATTTTGGGATACACATTCCAGATGCAGCAACACTTTGAACAGATTTTGCTGTTTGGTTTTGAATCTCACATGCATTTCATTCTGTCTTGACTGCAGTATACTTTATTCAGGGGTTATTACTACTGTATTGCTGGATTCATGGCACTTTCTCACACTCTCTCACTTGCTTTCATTTTACTATTCAGGATGGTACTTCTAGGCTTTATTGACATGTTTTAACAGTAGTTATTACAATCCTTTCCAGCAGTCTCACTTCTGTCATGTTTCAGTATTTCCACAGGGATATATTTCACACATGTGATTTCATCATCTTCTGCAGCTATACTTTTCAGCCTGCTGAAGGTTGTGTACTATTTTCTTACAGGCAGGGCATTTTTATTTCAGAATATATGTTGGACAGTTTCATGTTTAGGTTAAACTTACAGGCTGAAAACTCTTGTAATCAAGCAATACTTGCATACACTTTCACACTGTTACTTGCAGATTTTATTCCTTACTAACTACACTGCACTCTTTTGCTGACTGTCATACTTTTATATTTTTTTTCAGTTACTGGTAGTGGATTACTGACCTGCCTGGTGGCGCAACCGCACCAGCCTATCGCCATAGGCTCTGCGGTTCGCAGAATGGACACCTGTAGCTGTAATATAAATTAAGTAATATTGGAATACACATCTCCATAATATCAGCTAGTTTAATTTTTTACATACATAATTAAATGTTACTTACTCAGTAGTGGGGCGTTGGGTGTTTGCCGGGCCTCCTGGATCCAAAGGTTCAGTTGGTCCTGCTTGCGTCTCTTCAGGTCCGCATGGTGGTGACGGACCTGCTCACCAGTCCTTGGAATCCCAGTGGCACTGGTGAGATCATGAGCCAACCGGTCCCACGCCTCAGCCCTGTATGCTCCCCAGAGGACCTGGCCCTGCATGAGTTGGGCCTCATGATTGTGGACTAGGAGCCAGGCCATGTACCTGGACTCCTCAACACCCCACCTCTGTGCTCGTGCGACTACCCTCTCTTACTCCTGACATTCTGCCTGCAGGTCTGTTCTACAATCGTTTATGCTGTGTATTCCCGCCTGTGGGTCTTATATAGTCCGTTTTTCCCGCACATATCTGTGATTGGCCATTTTGGAATTGTATCAACTTCATAAACCTGCATTGTCATGCTCTAGTTTGTATTCATTCCTATATATTAGCTATTATTGCATTTACAGGTACTGCTGTTGTGGCTTAGTGGTTCTGTACCTTGACTATGGTGTATAGTATCCTGGGTTCGAACCTGGCCACTGCTTTTTATTTTTCATGACTGTCTAGACATGCTGAGGGGTGTGTCTGTGTAAAGGCAGTTTTGATACGGCTTGCTCAACGTTGCCCATCGATTAGCTTGTTTGCGCGGTGCGCAGTTCACAAGAACGAATACGCTTAGTTTAAGCCTCATTTGGCTATCAGCACGCCAATTACGCTCAGCTCAGTTAGGGGCACATAGATTTAGCACGTTAAACCACTGCTCAGCTACGGGCACTCATTTTGCACCAGTTAAACCACTGCTCACCTACGGGCAGATGCACTCACCCTGTTAAACTGTAGCTCAGCTATGGGCACATCTGGCATTTTTATTCTTTTGTTACCTCACATTTCTTCAATATAAATAGGCTATTTCATTACATTTTACATAACGTGGTTTTATGTGTACATATTTGTCAGGGACTTGTTTCCTGCTTATTTTGAAAAAATTGGTGTTGTGGGGGATGGAACCATGAATGCCTGCTCTGCAGCCAACATCTCTACCGCTACGCTATTGCTTCCTGGCTTATTTTGCATATTTAGTTCTTATATGCTTTCCTACTGACTGCTAACTGTAGTTGTGTTACGGCACGCCCACAAACGTAGCACTCACGGTTAAACATCTTTACAATTTAAAAAAATATATAACATGTTCATTTATATATCTTTTATGTTCATAGTCTGTGGGGGCATGTGTTGTGTTGTATTTATTCACATTTCCATGGACTCTGTTGCGGGTGTTTACTTTGGGCACTTTTACACTTCTGGGGGCGTGTCCGCTTGCAGGGCTCAGCCTACGGACACGCCCCCTACTGTCTTACACGGACTGTGTTAGACTTAGGTGTGATTCAGCATGCTCTCATGAATATGCAAAGCATGCTGACATCACTCCGTTTAACTGCAGCCTCCGTGTACGAGTTATAACTCTTACACGGAGGCTTCGTGAATCCTGGGGCTAGTCTATTAATCCACACTGACATTCCATGACATGACTTTCAGTGAGGTTCCTTCCATTTCTATTAAATATCATAGTTAACTCTTATATTTTTCTCTTCAGTCTTCCCCATTGTTGTTTATTAAACTTACTCTTATATATTTATAATATGATATACTCCATAAATATAAAGTAAAAAATAAAATAACCAGGAAAACAATAACAACTTTTCATATCCCCTCTCTTCCGACTGATCTTTAACTATATACATTAAATAACTCATTTAGCTTACCTCCATACCCTAGGCTGTCTGCTTTACCCTTAAATGATTGCAAGTAAAAAAAAAGTCCCTACACCAGTTATACAGGTGCCCTCCTTCCACTATACTCACTTTCAAATTACTTCTAACCTCTACGTGCAAAGTGTGATGGCTTTGTTAACATGTTTCCCTAAATCTGATTATTAGTTAAAAAAAGCTTTCTCTTATGTTTAATCCACTACCCATTGAATCTGATGTTGTCTTTTCCATCTGTTCCTCAACCATTGGGTTACAGATCCAACCTTGGATCTCACCCTGGCCACTTGTCAGACTTTAGGTCTGTAGCTGAAGCTCCCCCCTTGCCCTTAATCCCCCTACAAAGCCCCACATTACCCCAGATCTAATTCATATATATATATATATATATATATATATATATATATATATATATATATATATATATATATATATATATATATATATATACATACTTATATCTATATATATATCTAATCTATATATATATATATATATATATATATATACATATATATATATATATATATATATATATATATATATATATATATATATATATATGGATTCCATACATTTGACCAGAACTTAGTCAAAAATGTTTCCAGGCATTGTGTACTGAAGCTCACTTGACTGAGCTCCTTGATCGAACAGTTCATTTTGGAGAAAATGGAACATGGCCCTGCCCGACAGAGCAACCCTAGAGTAGAATATTCACAGCCCCCACATGTTAATGTATTCACTGTTATAAAAGGGTATATCCATTAGAAATGCATTGGTATATATATCTTTAGTAAAAACTATTGGTATAATATATATATATCAATGCATTTCTAATGCATATACCTTCTTATAACAGTGAATACATTAAAATTATGTGGGGGACTGTGCCACCCACACCTCCCCTTAATTAATATTCTCACTCCAGGGTTGCACTGCAGTGAGGCAGGGGCTATGTTCCATTTTCGACCAAATGAACTTCGATCAAGTGAGCTTTCTGTCAAGTGAGCTTTCAGTGAAATGAACTGCCTGGAAACATTTTCAACTTAGTGTAATTCGACCATATGTATGGAATCCTTATATATATATATATATATATATATATATATATATATATATATATATATATATATTATGGGTCTACCTTCCTTTATCGAATTTACACTTCACCGAACGTGAATTCATGGAGACTACAATGCTGAAAATCCAGTTCTCCAAATCTACACTTCACCGATTATGAATTTATCAAAAACTGAGTAATCCTGTATGAGCATACCTCACAGGGTGTGCAGTTGCAAGTCCTGCCTAATCAGTGAATATTCATGTGGATATCTTCACCAGCCACATGAATATTTATTGAGAGGACAGTACAATTACCTATTTTATTTTGTGTTTTACATTTTTGCAGGGGGGGGTGCACTCCCCTGCACCCCCAACATTTCTTGGAAATTAAATATACTGACTCAGAGATTGCACTACATTAATTAATTAAACAGCAGAAGAAGCTTCAATTTATTTTTGAACATAAAAATGAATACAGCTGTATGGAATATGTTACAGCTATAGTAACTTCATTGAAGATGTAACCTCTGCGTTTATTAATAATGGAGACATCTCTCTTTAATGTCTTTACTTCCAGATGTTTAATAGTGTTTTGTTTTTTACTTGTCACTTTTGGTTGGCATTTGGAAAGGAAATCTATATTTCACTTTGGAGTCACGTATTAGGTTTTGGGACTCGTATATCAAGTTCACAAAGATTATTTTCGATAGTTTGGGTCAAGAGGAAGTGTAGATTCTGAGAACTGGATTTTTGACATTGTGGTCTCAATGAATTCACATTTGGTGAACTGCAAATTCGATAAAAGAAGGGAGTTCTTGATTTACCATTGCTGGCATTATTGCTTTCTGCTGGTTTTATCTATTACCGTATTGTTGTATTTCTGTATTGGTTTACCTTGTTGGCTTTAAAAAATTGGATAAATGCACTGGATTTGAAATGTGCTCTTCACGCAGGCATAAAATGCCTAACTCTGGTGCACACTCAGAGTGAATGTATTGTCTTGAGGCTGTATATTTTGAGGTTGTGTGTGAGATTTGTTTGGCTTCAACCACAGAGCCTTGGCTGAGTGTGAAAACAAGTTAGTTCTGAACTGTTTACTCCTTTCTTTCTCTTCTTCAGTGTCTGATGCTTCTCTCTCTGAAAGGAAACAACAGAAAACATCTCAGGGGAGAAAAGAAAAAAGCCCAAAGAAAAACCCAGGGAAGTGAGGAAGCCTTCCGCTGACCACTCTCTTCACTCAACTCCAGCTTTGGCTTTGTCATCCACAATAGAGAAAGCCTCAGATCTGTCCACTTCTTCAGCTCTGATACTCTTGTCAGTGAAGTCTCATCCCTGTAGACAGCCTGTGGTTTTCTCTGTAGCTAATTTCATCAAGGCTACACTCTCCATTTCTAGAAGAAATACCATGTAGAATTTCTAGACCTGTATCTACTTCATCATACTTCAGGTCTACCAAGAACCTGCCTGAAGCAGATGTGAACAGAATGATGAGAAAATATCTCAAGACTCAGATTTAGCTGGCAGTACGCCCAGCTCTGTTTTCCATTGGACCTGTGAGCTATGGTCCATCCCAAATTCCCTTAGATACTCCTACTCTGATATGTCCCTTGCCTTTGGAGGTACTGGATTCGAGAATTCTAACATTGTGCTGGATTCAAAAGCTTGTCTTTTGACAGCGATGTCTTCTCTGATCCAATCAGCACTGACCTTGTTGGAGTCAGAGGGATCTCGGAGTTGTAGCTTTGGTGCCGCACCGAGGGATAAGGGGTTCAACTCATTTGGAGCCATGCCTTCCTGTCAGGGCTTTGGTGCTAGACAGTTCAGCTCCAACTTCTGCACTAAAGCAGGGTGATAGGGAGGCCTTGGGCTCTTTTGTCAAGTGGCTGCAGCTCTTACTGGGGTAGTCCTGGGCTCTCCATTGGTTTCTGTATTAAAAGATAGTAGAGGGAGCTCTCCACATGACTGGAGATATGATATCCTTGCATTCGTTGAGTTCTCTCCTTCCACAACTATCTGCCCTGGGGCCTGGGTCTGCTCGCTCTGTTCCATTAGTGCAGCCTATCCATTCAAGCCTCAAGACAGTTCTTTTGCAGGACTTCACACACACTTCCGGGTCTTCATCAGATCATCTCCATGTGGAAGTTCTCCAGAAGTGTAAGTGCAACAGAAGTCATATTGATTCCCTGCAGGAATCCTTGGCAGAAGACCCACATTTCAATAAAGGTAAGGAGTTCCCCCAGGTCATCTACTGGGGATGTCTCATTCAGAGAACTTCTCGAGCTTCTGAGGCAGAAAGATGGTTGGTTTTACAAAGCTCCTTCTCAGGAGGAGTTAGTTTCTTGAGGATTTTGGAACCACCTCAGCTACATCCTGGGTGGTAACCCCAGTGGATGAAATAGTGGGTCTCATTTCATGTCAAGCTTGCAAGGATCCAGATACCATAGAACTTATTCCTAGAAAGCCAGACAAATACCTAGTTGCACCACAAGACTGTGCTCACTGGAGAAAGGTCCCCCATTTGATGCCATGGTGATTGCAGCAGCCACCAGAAAGGAGCTTGATGAGGAAAAGTCCTTCTGTTCACCCACTTCACAGGGAGTCTAGGGCCTTGGACATATTTGGGAAGCAAATTTTTGCTTCAGTGACCTTTGCCCTGCCATTGCTGAATTATCTGGGATACTTCACAAGGTTCTAGAGGGATTTGACTAAGGAACTTTTCAAATACCTCTCAGGGTCCATCTTGTTGCAGGATAAAAATAAAGTCTCTTTGCAACAGGCCAGCTTTCCACCTCTACCAACTGCCTTCATGTGGCTGACTTCCCATACTATGGAAGGTGTTCTGAGAGTGGTAGATTAAGGCATTACTGTTAGGAGGCACACCTTGATGCATCTTTGTGACTTTGGGGAAACCAATAAGACATCCTTCTTCAATGCACCTTTTGATGGCTCTACTTTATTTGGATACAAAGTTAAACAGACCCTCTCCAGGGCTAAGCAGGATGAGAAAGCCTGTCTACCATTGGGATATGTTTCTCTACTCCTCAGAGGTATATCTCACTGAACAAGAAAGGTTCATAGGTTGGCACTAGGCTATTGGCGCTAGGGCCTATACAAGCCTAGCCATAACAATTCCCTGGCTATTTCTTCTCACACTATTTACTTACCTGGGGTAGAAGGATGTGGTTCCAGGAATCACAATGGGATTCCCAGGACTCCTATGGTGATAGATCCCCTTGCGGCACAGGTGGGAACTCTTAATAGCATACATCACCCATGCAGCAGAAGGGGTCTGCAAAACCAAGACTTCAGGGGTCTCACTTCCAAGAAGCCTTTCAAATGCCCCTGAATGGTTGCTCAACTGCTGCACTCTGAAGGCTGTTGGGGGCACTTGTCTCTGCATCTGGAAGCCATGCATCACCAAAGATGTCTGGGTGCAGAAAGTAATTACCAGAGTTTATTACATTCCCTTTTCCCTTCCTATTCCCACATATTCAAGAAAAATTTGACATACCATCCCAGCAGAGAAAAGAAGCAGCCTTGGAAATAGGAAAGCTGTTAATAGAAAGAGTCATCCAAGAGGTCCCACCAGACCAGCAAGGGTTCTGAACTTAATCGAGATTCTTTTTGGTGCCAAAGAAAACTGGGGATGTCAGGTCAATATTCATCCTAAGCCAACTGAACTAATTTGTCAAGCACTCAAAGTTCCAGATCATAATGATTCAGTCCATTCTCCCTCTTTTGAGAAAGGATAACTGGATGTACTCAAAAGATCTTCAGGATGTGTACTTTCGCATAAAAAGACAGATGGTCCAGGACATACCTTCATTTCTAGTTGGGGCCAGTTATTTTTAGATCAGAGCCCTGCACTGTGGTCTCACCACAGCCCCCAGTTTATTCACCAAGTGTATGACAGATGTTGCAGCTCACCTAAGATTGCTGGAATTCTGAAAGCTTCCTTAATTCAATGACTGGGTCCTCGTTTCTTTCACCTGATATCTACTAATGTGCGCCAAGGACTATCTGCTCCATTTATATCTACACCTGGGAATCACAGTCAAACATAACAAATTTCATCTCTCCGCCACTCAAGTCTTGGAGTTCATGGGAGCTCATCTGGATACAGTTTTTTTAAGTGGCAAGACTACCTCAGTCCAGACTATCCATGTTACATCATGAAGTGACACAACTATTATCTTTTCAGCCACCACCAGCCCAGTGGGTTCTTAAGCTTCCTGGTTTAGTGGTCCCCTCCATAAAACTTCTGTCCCTAGTAAGATTCTATATGAGGGTAGTACAGTGAACACTAGCAGTAGAGTGGTCTTTGAATTGACATTCCACCTTTCGCATTTGAATCACAAACATCTGCAAGCAGCATGTCTCCTGGTGGATTCACACACTAGATGTATCTCAGGGTCGGCCCTTTGTCTTACCTTTGCCCAAGGCCAATATGACCATGGATGCTTCCCAATTGTGGTGAGGGGTTGCATTACTTGGGATAGACGGTCCACGGCACTTAGTCCCCTTTGGAGGTCAAACTTCACATTAATGCCCTATGGATGAGGACAGTTACTGTAGCATTGCAAGCCTTTCAGGACATTCTTCCTCAAGGGATGATTTCCATACAGACACGCAAAATGTCAGTGGTCTGGAACATCAATAAACAGGGGAGAATCTGCTCATAACCTTTGTGTCAAGAGGCAATGAGAGTGTGTGGCAGTGGGTGATCTCTTCTGACCACTTTCTTTTTGCAACACATACTCCTGGGAAGTTCAGTGTTTTAGTGGATAAACTGAGCAGATCTATTCTTCTGCCTCACAAGTAGTCTCTCAATCCTTAGGTGATGGAACAGACTTTTCATCAATGGGGCCAACCATGCTGCAATCTCTTTGCCTCTACCCACAATTTCAAATGCAGCAGATACTTCAACCTGATAATCCCAGCTGGGAAATCACCGACAGACACTCTAATTCACAATTGGTGCTCCCCAGTCTCCTTTATGCTTATCCTCCCACACCCCTCATATCAAAAGTTTTACAGAAAACATGTCAACAGGAGAGCAAGGTGATCCTCATTGCTCCATTCTGGCCTTGTCAAGTGTGGTTCCCCTTCCTTTGGCCTCATCTAATATACCCTCCTTGGTTTCTGGATCCCTCTCCAGATCTGTTGTCTCACACATCTGGATATATAAGCTGTCAAAGGAAAAATATACTTTAAAAATTATCAATATACAGTAGGTTCAGGTTAAGGCACTTTAATCTTGCAGCAAGGAGACAAAAATGTGCTAATACAGAGTTTGTCTAACTAGAATCAGGAAATACCAGCATTTTTATACATTTTCTAATAAGACATAGCCTACCAAGCTGACGTAGCAGATCACAAGTTTTAACATCATCATTACATAGCAGTTGTTTTCATGCATTTCTGGTTGTACTATCAATTTTTGTGAGAAACTTCTTAAGAAAAACAATGTGGCCTTGGCCACCACAGGTTAGATATATGCAATGTTACCATTCAAGGTACTACGGCTAATTTGAGCACAAAGCAAGTATAGATTGCAGTTCATTTCTCCAACGGTTCTTTGTCTTTATCTCTTCCTTCTGCAGCTGTGCACGTTCTCATACCACGAACAGAGCTAATTTTTCAAAATCATAACATTATAGAATATAGCATTGTTCATTCATTGCTTCCTGACCTAGCAGATAATCACCTGTTTTTCAAGTACATTTCCAAAAGGCATAAACATGAATTTTGCTGTGCTAGCAGTTACTAGGTCAGAGGGCATCTTGCAAGTTTCAGAAAGCACACTGCAGTTTCAAAAGCATCTTAGCTAGCAGTTACTAGGTCAGAGGGCATCTTGCAAGTTTCAGAAAGCACACTGCAGTTTCAAAAGCATATTTTAGTCTCATATAAATCTAAGCTGTATAAAATAGTGTATATAAAATAGAATGAAAAACCGTGTTAACTCTTTTAGCTTCTAATTAGCATTAAGCACACACATTAATACATATTTTTCTAACATAAGCCCTGGAGTTAACCTCATGGTTTCTTCCCTAGCAATGATGGCTAGACAATCTAGGCTTTCTTCTCAGGTGTTGCACATCCTTAAATCTTCCTAAAAGGACTCCATTAGGAAGACATACAAAAACAAATGGAAAAGATTTTCTATTTAGGCCAATGAGAGACATCTTCATCCCTTTTCAGCATCAGTTTCTGTGGTACTAGATTTTTTGTCTCCATTTTTTATAATGGAGCATGTTACTCCACATTCAAGGTACAGCTGGCTGCAATTTCCAGTTATCATTTAGTAAAGATCATTTGTCCTTGGCCTTCCTTAAGCTATGCAAAGCTTTTCTTAAAGGTCTGTTCTTAATCAGACCACCGGTAAAGGATCCCACCCCTCCTTGGGAGTTGACAGTTCTTCTCTAGGCCTTAACTCAGTGTTTGTTCAAACCATTTTCCTAGTTGCTATTACATCTGCTTGATGAGTATCTGAACTCCAGGAATTGCCTTGCCAGCCAGCTTATATCTTCTTCTATAAAGACAGGGTTTATCTTTTCACCAACCTCTTCTTTCTTCCAAAAGTAACTTCTGAATTCACCCTTAAACAGTCCATTAATTTACCAGTTTTCTTTGCAAAATTCCCCAGTAAAAGAGAATATATGCTTAATTTGTTGGATATACACAGACAACTCAGATTCCATCTTCACAAAATGAATAAGAAATTGGGTCAATTGTTTACTTCTTTTTCAAAAGTTAAATTGGAGCAATCTGTGCCAACAGTCACATTAGCAAGGTGGCTCACTAACTGTATTTCTCCAGTTGTATTTCTGATGTTTACAAGCATAAAGCTTTGACTTTACCAACACCACCTTGAGCTCATTTGACAAGGTCAGTCTCCACTTCCTCTCCCTTTCTATATAGACCATTTGTGCTGCTGCTACTTGGTCTAGTGCTCATACTTTCATAACTTTTTTGGAAAACAGCAGTGTTTGGTTCTGCCATACTCTGGAATGTCCTTCCATGAGACCACTCTGGGGTTATACTTGCTGGGGACTCTGTCCCAGTGGGTGAGAAATGGATGAAAAAGACAACATCAGATACAAAAGTTATGTACTTAACATAATGATGCATCTGTGTTGCTGTTTTCATCCTTCCTTAACCTACCCTCCCTCCTTTCCCCTTCCATCAGTAGAAAATACTTCTACGGTTTCCTGGTATTACTTGGAGATACAGTATACCCTCTTGGCCTTTTCCTTCTCTGAGCTCTGGATACCTTCGCTTTCATGCTTGTAGAGTTTTCTAACTATTTACAGGTCTGTTTCTTTTCTATGCATTGATATCAAGGGGATAAACATGATCGGAAGTAATGTGGGGCTTTGGAGGGGATTATGGGTAATAACTTAAGCTATGGGTCAAAATTCTGAGAAGTGGCCAAAGTCAGATCCGAGGTCGGATCTGTAACCCAATGGTTGCGGTGGGAAAACAACACAGATGTATCATTATGGTAAGTACATAACATTTGTTTAGCAGCCCCTCCCACATTCAGGGCAGGCTACACACTTTTAAATGTCTGTTTTCATTTAAACATCACATGTTACAAGGGCTGTAAAGTGCCATGGTGCATGTGTTAATTACTAAGTTCTCTAGCTAGTATACCTAGTTAGATAGGGGTTCTAATCTGACTGCAGTCAACTGATGTGTGTGGTTAGTCAAGGAAGTGTAAGTGTGTATCCTATTATCAGCAGTCCAGTTCCATGGAATACAAATATTTAGGGACACACATAGACAGTAACATAGCATTTGACCATCATGTGTCTACAGTAGTGAGGAAATCATTCTATGTTGTGCAAATTATAAACAAAGGTATGGCATCTAGATCTAATTAGTTATTGTTCCATGCCTCTTTGGTATATACCTAACCAGGCACATCCAAAAATTTGAATGTCCATAGAGTTTCCTCACTAAAAGAATACACAGCGTAAGGAAAATGTCCTATGCAGACTGCCTCAAAGCCCCGTCCCTGTACTCTGTCTCCTACAAGCTGATGAGGGGAGATCTATGCCTGACATATAGGGCATAGACAGACCTCACTCTGATGGACCTTTTTATCCACAAAACAAACAGCACCAGAATTAGTCACTCTAAAGACTTAAACCATGCCTATAATATAAACAGGAGCTGCTGCAGAGACAGGTATGTATACCAGACACTATCCTGTCTCTGGAACAGACTTCCCATCCATGTGAAACAGAGTTTCTCCCTAATCCAATTCAGGTATAACTTGGACAGTTGGATGTGGAGCAGGACATTCATCCCTGGTTTGACACCTATGTCTCTAATGAACACAGCAACCTATAAACAGTTCACGTCCCAAGTCCCTGCTTGCAAATGTTTCATCTCCCAAGACCCTCCTTTCACTTTTCAAGGGTACCAGAACTTGACAGATATTTGGGGTGCATGGCTAGGCTTAAAAAGGCCCTTGTGGTCATTAGCCTATTAAATTCTTATAAACATATGAACCTATACAGACACCTGCCATTTCCATAGTTTTAACCATAGATCTGATATTGTTAATCCTCGTTCATTCCTTACGTACGGGTATCGGTTCTGACCTCGGAACCAAGCTGGCCATTTTCCAAGCTCAAGTCAGCTACAAACTCTCGAGCTAAACTGTTACCCAGAATTCCCCTCTCCCTGTTACCCCAGATTTAGTTTGCCGCATTGCCATTCGGTAGTGTCAAGCTACTTCTCCTGAGCTAAGTGCAGTTATTTGTTGTTGAATACTCTTTTACATAAATTTTTCTCTTAGAAAACTTTATATTTCTTTGCCTCTTACCCTATCGCATCTAGCATTTTTGTCAGGTTTCCTCTTCTTTATTTACTCCCTTTACCATGAGGTATTTCTCTACTACCATCGTTGGTAATTTTCTCCTCTCATACCTTCGGGTATTCTTTAGTACCATTGTTGGTACCCTTTCTGCTATCCCTTTTTGTCTATTATAGCTGATAAAAAAGGTAGTCCGGGGTTTAAATGGTGTTCTGACTGTGGACACAAATTCCCTACCTCTGATGCACACGCTTTGTGCGTTTATTGTTTGTGGGCTCCCCATTTATCTGTTGATCCTTCATGTGGTATTTGTGAAAACATTTCTACATTTTCTAATAGGACTCTATTAGAAAAGAAAAATAAGTTGATGCTGAAGGAACTTCTCAAATCTCACTTTTCAAAGGCTATTTCTGGGTTGGAGGTCTCAACCCTTCCTAGAACCCACAAAAAGTTGTTGGATGTGACTTCTAAGGCCAAATCTTTGCCTTCATCCTTGGCTGGGGACTCCCGCCAACCAAAATCAAAAAAGGCTAAAATCTCTGCTTTGAAGCACACCCAGTCAGCCCCTGTGCTCTCGGTGCCTAAATCTTCAGCACCGAGGCCTTCAACTCCATTGGTAATTTCGGCTCCGGCTTCTCCTACAGCCTTTATTATATAGGCACCGAGGGGCTACTTGATGCAGACCTTAAATACTACTGTATTGGCTTGACCTCTCGGTGAGCGCAGACCTT
>NC_056730.1:772097261-772138502 GCF_019279795.1 Protopterus annectens | reverse complement strand
TCACATAACATTACTGAAATTAGAAACTGAAATATTTTTTTAAATACAAACCTGGCCAGGAGACTTCCCCAACTGGAATCTAAACATCTATCATTAAAATTGACAAGAAGATGTCAAAATTAGAATATTACCATCAAGGCCAGCCTTATAAATTATGGGGCCCAATTTGAACCATTTTGTTGTGACCCCTGTGCTAAACCCCTACCTAATGCCCAAACCCTCCTTCCAGTTGAGGGCTTTCTTGACTTAAGACTATTTTAGGCTATGTATCATGAATATATGCTACTACAACTACTGTGTATTAAAGTGTCTATTTATTAGTTTGTTTGTCATACGATGTTAAAGCAGAAGTAAACTAGTAAACTACAGAATTCCAGGATTACCCTCAGATCTGACATCTCCTGTAACTCCCTCCTCTGTCTGCTTAATTCACTCAGGCACACTATAAGGGGCCTGTTTGATGGGTCACTGAGACTCTTTTTTTTAATTTCATCAGGTGGATGCTCCCCGACTTACCTGTAAACATGTCCCTAAACCCATGTAGTACTGCCCGGATCTCCTGAAACTGGGTAGAAGATAGCTGGATACCTCCCTCTTGTCTTCACACAACATTGTTTTTTTTTCACTCTTTTCTGTCTCCCTCCTTTCCATTCTTCTCATCTGACTCATGCCTTACACTCCTTCACAGTCCATGCAAAAAATCAAACATACTGTAAATACTTTGCTTTTTGCATGTTATTTTCTCAATAGAGACATTATACTTTATGATGTTATGACAGAGTATACAGGCTCTTCTTACCGACTGTACTGATCAAATTCTTGTATGATGTCTATTTATGATTATGTTCGTTTAAGCTACATTTTATCTTAATTTAATACATATATGCTTGCCTGCTTTTACATTACCACTGCTGCAGTGATATTTATTACTATTGTTTCTTTGTACTTCCACAGTGCTGAGACTGAAAACAGTCAGTTCAAACAGAATCTTTGAAAGTTAAATACTCCACACATTCCAGCTTCTTTGTGAGGTGCTGCTGACAAACCCGAGTATACCATGCTACTAAGAGGAAGGCACATTTTGAAACAGAAAAGCTGATAAAATCATCTGACTCATCTTAGTACCCAGCTGCTGCCTTCCACGCCCATTTCCTTGGATACCAGGAAGTACTGGACAGATGAGGCTGTGCTTAATGAGTGAGAAGACATGGGGGACAAAAACAGCATAATAAATTTCCAACCTCCATTATACATTCTCATCTTATATTACCCCTTTCTTTAATTGTGGGCTTCACACATACCTCATATTTCTCCAAAATATTGTTAAATTGGTCACATTCTGTCACAAGTCTTAGTGATCAGATGTTACTTCACATCATACTATCTGTTTTTATTAGTGTTTGTTTTCATACTGATTATTCCACAGCTATTTTTTGTAATTGTATTCATTAACAACCAATGATAAACCCTATATAAGCAACAGAAGCAAAAGAAAACAGTGCTTAACAGTCTTCAGATTAAGCCTGGTATTAGCTACCTGCCAGTGTAAACCTTGGCTCTAAATGATTGCCACTGATGAAGTGACAACCCAACTTCATGTGCAAAAATGGGAAAATGGGGTTGTGGATGGATAGGTGGAATACTATCTTCTGAGACAGTAACTTGAGTGGTACAGAAAACCAGATGGTTAGTCCAGCTAATTTTGGACTGAAAACCCTGTTGAGCACTAAACAACAGCTACTGACCACTACGTGAGTGTGAATAGCAAACAGTGTGAGTCATATAAGAACTGCATATTGAACTGTCTTCCACTAACAAAAACTTGCAACTACTACAGGAGGAAGAGTATTAGTAGGAAAATGCCTTGAGTGCAGTGCATGATGGGAAATGTAGTCATCTCCCCTAACAAGACTTGCAATGATTATAGGAGCAATACATATAGCAACTTTATTGGAGGAGATTATGGCTTTGAATAATCAGATCACCAAAGACCTTGTTCACTCTGTTTATGCTGATAAGAAATTGAAGTCTATGGTGAATAGTATTCCCCACATTTTCAGGGACTCCTGGGAAATTCTTAGGAGAATCAAACCTGAATTTTATCAGAATGATGTTATTTTTGTTGCTATTGACATCATGGATTTATTTTCTAACACTCCACACAGCATTGGCCTTAAGCAGTTTGGGGAAGTCATTTCAGATAATCCTGATGTGACTAGTTCAGATATTTTATTAGTGGAGGAAATGATGAAAATCATTTTGGATAGCAACTTCATGTTTTTTAACAGGGAATTTTACAAACAGGTTCAAGGCATTGGCATGGGAGCAAATTGTGCTCCCATTTATGCAAACGTAGTGTTACTCAGATTTTTGGGAGAAGAATTTTGTTTTGAATTCAACCTTTGCTTTTCAGTGGCAATTATATACTCATTTCTCAGACAATATTTGCATGGTATGGAAGGACACTAATCATGAATTAACACTCTTTCTTGAGTATATTTGGAAGGCTACCTGAAACGGAGCATGAATGAACACTGTTTCTTGATTATATTTGGAAGGCTACCACTTTTTAAAGTTTACCCATTCTTATTCCCGGGAGGAAGTGAAATATTTGAATGTATTGTTATACAAGGATAGCCAGCAAGGTAGATTTCATTCCAAAATACACAGAAAGGATACTTTTTCAAATTCTTACCACCACTATTTAAGTGAGCACCCCTTCCACCAGAAATGTGGCAGTTCATTAGAGCAGCCCAGATGACATCAGATTACAAGTTTTTGCATGAGGTTGAGTTCATTAGAATTTTTTTTTAGGAAAGGGATTACTCGCTTGAACTAGCTGATAACATTCAGCAGGAAACAGTTGGGTAATAGATTCAAGCCCATTTTGGGGAAGGCAGTGGATACAATGGGGTTAGATTCTGCATGCAATGTTGAGTTTGGTCCTGATAATGCTTTTATTTATACATATAATCTATATTTTAAGGACATTGATAGTATCATTAAAAAACATTGGGAGGTATTGAAATGCTTCCCAGAGATCAAGAAGAGTCTACCTACTGCTCCCAGTTTTGTTAAAAGAAGGAATGCAAATGTTAAAGAATTTTTAGATAAGCCCAATAAAACTGGATATGGAAATAATAATTTGAAGAAGTTAGGTACTTTCAAATGTGGGGCTTGTATGCAATGTGTGTTATTAACAATGAGGGACAGATTTTTTTTTTTTGAAGTCAAACAGTTTTGGATTATCCCATCAGGATACTTTAATTGTAACAGTAAAGGGGTGGTGTACCTGGTCTGATGCCAGACCTGTACTGGGTTTTACATATGCAAAAATGAAAGACATCTTAAGAAATGTATATATGAGCACATTTATGATGTTGAGTATGAGAATGAAAACAATGCTCACTACAATCATACTAGGACATATGCTCAGAGCAAATTCTCCTTTCATGTACTCAAACAAGTTATTCCCAGCCCCTTGGGAGAGTCTTGTGGGAACAGATTAGAGTACAAAGAATTAATGTGGCAGCTGAGGCTCGACGCAGACACCAGCAGTTATGAACGATAACGTTTCGATTATTAGTGTATGCATGCGGCCAAATTATAAAAGTTATATATATATATATATATATATATATATATATATATATATATATATATATATATATATATATATATATATATATATATATATTTTATACATGTTACATGTTTTTATATATATATATATATATATATATATATATATATATATATATATATATATTTTATACATACATGTTTTTTAGATATATTTATATATATTTCATTTGTATATGATGGTGCTTGCTTGGTGGGATTGTATGTGACCTTATACATGTCCTGTTTGAATTCACAGCTCTGGTAAGGGATTATATTTCTTTAAATAGTTCTTTAAACAGTTTCTTAACTAAAGGTTTCACTTAATTATTTATAATTGGTAAGCTCCTTGGATTGGATGCCTTGATTTTGAGGGGGTTTAAATGTTTTGTGGTTTTTTAAGCATTGTTCTGATGAAGTCTTATATATTACACATGAAAGTGCTCAACATGTATTTATTTTAAAGTTATTTACTTGGTTCAATAAATTACATTTGGTTTTAGCCTTTCCCTTGGCTCTGTGCGTGTTTTTTCTTGCTGGTTGTTGGTTTTATATCAATATTACTAGTAGGAAAATGACCTACACTTTGCTGTAGTGTCTCTCAAGCAAATCTCTGGGCCACATAAGGTATAACTGGCCTGTCATAGCCTAGTACAACCCCCCCCACAAGTGAGCGGGTGGGGGACCCCTGAAGAAAAAGGCATCCTATTGGGTCAAATAAGTCCAACTGGCCCATTGTGTAATGACAGTCAATTTAATTGTTTCTACTCATCATTCTAGTCATCTTCAAGTTTCAGTATCTGGGTCACTGCTATTTCTTCCATCATTTTCTTGGAAAAGTTTTTAACATGTTTGAATTTTTCTAATAGCTTCATTTGAAGTAAAGGGAAAGGTTTCATTTGCATTCTATAGCCTGAAAGTGCCCATCTCTCCTTCCCTGAATGTTGACCTTTCCCTATATTTCCTTTGCCTTTGAAATCCCCTTCCAATTCTTCTTGGTATTTGTTTATATTATCCTGTGCCTGTTTTTGATCTATGTATACCTTGGGACTGCATAGAGACGGTTATATCTTCACATATGAGATTTTGATGTGATTATTGCAAAGTCAATATCCTGAGAGTAGCTTGCAGCACTGAATATGTGGAATGGAATTGCTTACTTAATACTTATTCTGGAAGGTAATGCTGAGATAAGATGTGTAATCTCTATGTAGGGTTCCTATTAAATGATCGAAGAAGCACTCTTGAATGCGCCTTGATTGAACTTGAAAGCACGAAAAGGCAAAATAGTGAAACGGCATATAAGATAATTCTTTCCCTGAGAAAGAAAACATTTGGCCACTTCTGTTACTTTGCCATTTTTGTGATTCTAGTGCGATCTCAGAGTTGGTATATTTAAGTGGGGTGGGTGTGGGGACACAGCCCCCCACTTTATGTAGTGTATAAAAATGTTTTTTTTTTTTTTTGTGGAACAGCGATTTTTTTTTCCCCTTGGAAAAATTGCTGCTCTAAGTGTTTGAGATTGTAAGGTTTCAGTTACATGGGTTCAATAAATCATCGTTCACTTTTTTAAGCATTCAGTGATTTAACATAGGTTCATAGATTAGTACTAGGTTAACTGCCCTTGCAATCCATTTTATGTCTAGCCAATTATCCCTTGTGAGACTCAAACCCTGCACCTTGTGTTTGTAAGGCAAACACCTTAACCATTAGGCCACTCTACCAACCCCTAGAGATCCTCTATATAGCCCCCCCTTGAAAAAGTGTACCCCATACAAATATCCTAATAGGATAAAAAAATAGATAAGCTAAAGCCTAAAATACAAGTGCATCTCTTTGCACTGCCTGATAGCATGTAAAAAAAAGGGTTCCATTTTGCGCATATGTGTGTGCCATGAATAGTTCCTGTCTTGGTAGATTCTGGCATCTCTGGTTTTATAAACTGATCCTCTCTTCCGCAATATTGTCAGAATTTCTTCTCTTTGGACATAGGATCTAAATTTCTCCAGTACAAGTCAGGGCTTTACCTTCGATTCTCTCACATCTCTTTGATCCTCTCAGAAGGTTCACCCATTAAGCATGTTTAATGTGAATATAACCAGTTTTTTTTTTCTGGTCCACTCTCCAGACATTGCTTCATAAATTCTTATGCAGCAGCCTTTTTCAACATTCTCTGGGAGAGTAAAAAAATTAGATATTATCCCAAGAGGACCTATCTTCTAGTTCAACAATTTGTCAAACACTTGGATTTGCGCTGCTATTGCTTCCAGAAATTTTTTACTGAGCGGTCTTTCTGAGAATTGCAGACTCATGATGACATCTGAATGAATGGAAAGAGTGCCTTCCATTTCTTGTATCTTATTATCATTTACTGCTGTGTAGTCCATCAAAGCACTGCTTATTTTAAATATTTTTCATGCATCTGGTCAGCTTTGGTCATCTGGGAACCCAGCTCTTCTGGCTGTGTCTCATTCAGTGCTGGAGTACTTTCTTGCTTTATCTCCATACTTTCCTTGTCTCCAGCCATTTCTGTCACTTCGGGTTTTGTTTAACTTTATTGATTTCAGGTTCTTTTTCTGTTTTAATTTTTTTGATGACATCTGTAACATACATACAAGCACCTGCAACAATATAGGAATGATTTGTTGTCCATCCGTTCGCAGTGAACTTGTCATTTTATTCCAGTTTCAACAGCTTACTCTTTTGACGACATACTGGAATTTCTAGATGACATTGTTTTGACCTGTTTAAACCTTGCTTACTTACTAGAAATGTACAGTCATTTTAATGTGAAATGATTTGAAGGAAGCATTTTAATACAGATGAAAAAAAGAAGACTAGGATCTAACTTCAATGAAATCATACTTTGCAGTATCCATAACTGCTTTATAAGATTTATACTTTTCAAGATCTCAGTGAAATATTTTTAAACCATTTTTCTGTAATGCTAGTTAAGTCTTACAAGTTGATAATTGTATACCAGGTCCCTTGTCCCAATCTTGTATAATACGTGCCTGCTTCTGGTCATCAGGAACGTCATCAGGAGACATTTTATTAAATAAAGCAGTTAATGGAGACTAGTGGCTGTTTACGTTTATAAGGTTACTGTTCCTGGAAGTTCATCAAGAGCCAACATACAAGTCATTTTCACATTTGAAGGCTTTACAGAATTTCTCGCAACTAATCATGGAGTGGGGGTACCTCAATACAGTTGTGTTGAATTGTAAGGTGTTTAAAAAGACTGTTAGATGGCACACTTGATGCAAGATAATTGCTAAAAGCTGTTGCCATTCATGATGGTTCATGCAAGATGCATGATTAAATGTCTATGTTGCAAGACCATTTTTAGCTTTTATCCTAGCAGTCACAGACTTGAAAAAAGGTGCTTTATGATTTAGTCAGGTTATGATCAGATTGTCCTCCTACAGCCACTATACTCCTTTTTATTTCCCTCCAGCTCTGAGTTCCTTCCACTTATTAATGATGGGAAGGGGGTGCTTATAAGTTAGACACGTAATTTCATTCTAATAAGCCTATCTGTGTTTTTATCCTACTAAGATATTTATATGGGGCACACTTTTTCAAGGTGGGGAGGCTACATAGAGATTACACTTCTTATCTCACTATTAGTTTCCAGTATAGGTATTAAGTAAGCAATCCCATTCCACATAGTCAGTGTAATAAGCTACTCTCAGGAAAATGCTTTGCAATAAATGTATAATGTCATATGTGAAGATACATCTACATACAGCATCAAAGGAAATGGCAGTATAATCACATGTACCAAGAAGTTCCCGAGATCTGGTGTTATTATTACTTTCCTGTCCAAATATACCAGGTCTAGGGGGTTACTGACTCTTGCGGGGAAGTATGTCAGTGGAGTACAGTTCCTCATCACTACCATAACATAAAATATTATACTAAAGTTAGAAGTATTTGCACCAGAATTCCATTCTGTGAGCATCCATCACTATTATAAGGCATTCTCTAAGTACTGTGATAAAGTTTCCAGGAAAATAAACGACTTCACTATTTATACAAGGAGAATGGGAATGACAAACAAACTGTAGTGCTGGGACACTTACTATTTTTTACACAACTTACTAACATTTCAGCATCCTCATCTACAAATACGTGATTATCAATGATACCCAAGTATTAGAACCCAAGGATATCTCTCTCTGTTACTTTTGTTGTTAAACAGACAAGTCTGAAAAAGACTGAAATGCATATTTTTTTTTGCATTTCATGATTCAGTTATGATAAAAAAGCCATAACTTTCTACTGCTATAAGTATTTCCATGTCATCAGATTTGCTAACTAAGCTATGAGCATTGGTGTAACATATTTTCAAAAAAAAAACTATACAAGATTGATTTGCTGGTAAATTTCCATCATTGTCTGGTTCATTTTTTCTAAAAGCTTTCACTAGAAGGTTTAAACTTTGATGTGAAAAGTTCACCTTGCATGAAGGTAAGGTTAAATGCACACAGTAACAATGGCACCATGTCATCTAAAAGGCCTGTCACTAGAGGTGCACCTCAGGGTTCTGTTTTGCATTCCATCCCCTTCAGCATCTACTTCTCTAATGTGAAAGCAGACATCAAATTTATATGGCTAACCAAGTATGCTGATGACTGCAAACCGAGAGCTAATACTGATGCCCACACTAACAATCATATCCTCCAAGAGGGGCATGCCAGAACCATCATTTGCATACCACCATGGCCCTAAGCTTAATACCAAATATATGCAGTTACATTGGATTAACAAATCTGTCCTACTTATTATCACACAGATAAGACCTTGTTTAAGACTGACACAGTCATTTAGCAATCTAGACACCTTGTTGACAATGGACTTTCCTTCGATCACTGTGTATCATTTACACTTTGAACACTCTTCTGCCTTGCCCAATTAGCTGCCAAGGGTATATCCTTCAGTTTCAAGCATGTCATAATCTCCCTGCATTCTTCTTTCATCAGACCAGTCAAAAATACAACACACCATTTAGAATGCAACTATCACAGCACCTTCCACAAGTACAAATACTTCCAACATTTTCTAGAAAATCAAAGGATTTTGTTCCCTCATCTACCTGGAGACAGACTAACCCCCCCCCCCCCCCCCCACACACACACACGTTTTTCTCTTTCTTACCAGCTTCACTTTGGTGATCTCTGAGTCAGTCTCTGGGCTATGAAAGATCCCTTCATACTAAACCTACACTACCTCAGAAATAGTAATAGTACAAGAAATACTCATTCCAAACACCTCAACCTTCATAGCAAAATAAACAAGATCTCCTGGACAGAGTCTTCTTACCAAAGAATTCCATACCAATGGAAGAAGCTTCCGTTGCATGCCAAATAATGTAATATACTTCCTTGACCACTGGATGGGTACCCACACATTTACTCCTGGAGTAGATGTAAGGCCTTCATTAAATGGAGTTACAACCGACCTTAAAAAGTCTTTGCTGTTCATGGTTAAGCTTTACATGGTCGCCCAAACCACATATGACATTCATTGAATACAGCTGCAATGCACCTTCAGAACTCTTTGGTTTGCATGGCTAATCTCTATATGGTAATCCAGGCTACTGCACAGTAAGAATCTATGAACCTGTGAATTTAAGGTGTAGTCCATTCCAAGAGAAGAAGCTAATATCACAATCTAATTCTTCCTACACAGTTACTGTATGTAATTTATCTACTTACCAGAACAATAGGTTTGAGTGGTATTATTCTGGACACTGGAATCCCTTTGACTGGCTGCTGAAGGTACTCTTCACTCATCAGCAACCATTCTTTAGCCAGGTTGAGCCCCTCCTCTTGACCCATAATATGCTGCTCACAGCTGACTCTCCAGTGACACCAAAATAATTTAGGCATAACTGTAAAATAAGAAGGACTGAATCCTATTATGGACTGTTTCACAAATGCGAGCCAATTAGAAACTACTGGTGCTCCTCAAGGCCTCTACAGAAAGAACAATTTGGGAGAATAAGTGGGTGAGATTTGCCAGTGTCCAGACCAATACCAAATAAATCTATTGTTCTAGCAAATGCATAACTTACTTATTAATTTGGATACTGGAAACCCTTAGAATCCTCAGTAGACCTTGGGAAGTACTAAGACAAAATACCTCTGAGTATAGAAGCCCCAAAGGATTGTCTAGATGCAGGCAGAGTGCCTACATTATTGTTTGTAAGTTAGACTTTGTAGCTGTGGCACAACTGTCATCTAGGGGTAAGTTCCTAAGGAATATATAGGAAGTGGCCTGTGCTTTGACAGAGTGTGCCCTAGGTTTGGAGGGTAAGGATCTACTGTAGAAGAGCAAACAGAAGGTAATAAGGTCAGACAACCATTTTGATTAGGTCCGGTCACCTTTTGACCTTTTTTTCTTTATAGTGAAGGAAATAAACAGTTAATTATCTTTTCTAGAGTATTTGGTACTGTTAAGATAGATGGATGGATGGATGTCAAAGCAGTAGAGATGATATTCATCTTTGTCTGCAAAATTGAAGGAAATACAAGTAAATGAAGAGATTGCTTCAGACAGGTTTGTATAGCAGCTTTAGGCATAAAGGATGGATTAATTCTTGGAGCTACATGGTCCTTGTGAAATATCAGATAAGGATATTTGCAGGGTGGTACATGCAACTCTTAATTTTTTTTCTGGCAGAAGTGTTAGCTACAAGGAAGAGGTTCTGCCAGGACAAAAGCTTTATATCAGCTGTAGTGGCAGGCTCAAAAGGTGGCAAGTCATTTTTTTCTAGAATGAAAATCAAATCCCAGGTGAGAAGGGGGTATAGTGGGAGTTGAGGGTGAAATATTCCTTTAAGGAATGCCCTACAAAGCTTATGGGAGGGCTAATGAAGTGGAATAAAATCCTACATGAAAGGAGGAAACTGCTGTCAAATGTACTTTGATGGAAGAATAGCTAGCTCCCTTTTGAAAAAGTTCTGAGAGAAAGAATAACACTTTGAGGACTTGGGAGTCCGATATGGATCAATGTTTTGCTTATTTACCCACACAGAGCACTCAGTCCAGTTAACTCTACAAATTTTCCTGATTGAAGGTTTTTGAGAAATCGTAATCAAATTCATTACTTCTTATGGAAGAATCAAATCCCTGGCCATTACTGGAACTAGTGAAACCTTGCACTTAACCAAAGGGACCTAAAGCCTGAATGAGGTTGGCTGGACAGGTGAAGCAAAAAATGACGATGCTGTGGGAGAAGGTATCTTCTTCAGAGATGAAGCCATAACACAGGGAACAAAAATCTGGTGTGGCAAGAATGGGACTATAAGTATGGCCCTGGCTTTGCATATGCTGTCTTTCTGAAAAAAAATCTGGATATGATGGGTATTCAGTAGAAATGCATAATGAAACCTTTGGTGCCAAATGTGGATAAAACCATCTCTTGAGGAATATCCCCATTGAGAGATAATGGAGGAAAATCAGTTCTGTTTGGCATTGGAAGGTACAGCAAAAAGATTGCAAGTAAGAACTCTCCATTTTCTGAAGATTTTATGGGTTACTGAATCACGAAGGGACTCACGGAAACAGATAGCTGGTGCCAGAGCCATGGCCTGAAGTTAAACACCAAAAAATGTATAGTCATACCCAAGGTAACCCCAAGCTACCATATAGGTGGCAATCCACTAAGCACAGAAGAGGTTATCAGGGACCTGGGGACCCAGGTTGACAGTGGCCTTTCTTTTGACACTCACGTTGCTAAAGTGGTTAGAAAGACCTTCTACATTGCCCACCTGATCATGAAGGGATTCACATCCAGATCTAGTGAGGTCATTGTTCTTATCAGACCAATGATGATGTATCTCACCCGACATCTGCAGCAATTGGAGAGACCCCAAAAGTTCCTCACTAAAAGGATAATGCCAGATTGAAGAAACTCCAGCTCTACGCCTGCTCAGAGGTGACATGTGCCTGACATACAAGGCCATGTCCAACCCGAATTAATGGACATGCTCCACCTCAAAAATCCAAATCCACCAAAACCACTAGAAGACTCCCATGCTGTGGAATAAAATCCTGGTCCATGTGAGGCAGAGCACCTCGCTGACTCTGTTCAAGAGAAATCTTGACCTGTGGATGGGAGATCCCGAATCATCTCTGTGTCACTGCTGGACAGAGGCACAACAAACTAATGGGCACAGTATTTTTTCATATAAGGGGTGGCGTAAGCCACAAAAATTTGGGCTAGGCTTATAAATGCCTTAGGGCAGATAGCCTAGTATAAACCTATGAACCTATGAACCTATGAACTGATAGACCATTTTTGGAGGAACAATATCTGTCTGCTTAACCTGTCTTCTATTATGTTGGATGTTGCAGGGATGTGTGTCACTAGAATAAACTGATAAGAAAATAAGACCTTTTTCCCACACCCAAATAACTTCTTGACAAAACAGGTAGGATTGAGTTCCTCCCTGCTTGTTGATGTACCGTACCACAGCCATGTTGTTGGACTGGATGGACACCGCACCTTTGGGAAGAAAGTCTTGAAAAGCCAATAATGCTAGGATGACAACTCTCATCTCCAATACATTTCTGAGCAACTTGGCCTCATCTGGGGTCTGTGTCCCTTGGACTGTCCTGTTGAAGTATGCTCCACATCCTAGTAACAATGCTTCTGTGGTGACAGTGAATGTAGTATTGGTTGGATGAAAGGAGTTCCCAAAGCAAGCTTATCAGAAATTATGCACCAGGATAGGTGTTTCTTGCAGACTTCAGATAGTTTTATCATTTTCAGCATGTGCTCTATTGCTTTTTCTCATTGGACTATAGAGTATCCATTGCAGTTTTTTATGGATGCTGACATTAGATCTTGCAATCTTAGAATTGCTGTGGCATCTGGGGTTGGGTTCTGTGTGAGATTCTTTACTGCTTGGAAGATTACAGATCTTCTTTCTGATGGTAAAATAGCAAACTGTTTAGTGGTGTTCTACTGGCAACCGATGAAGATTATGGACTGAAAAAGTTCCATTTAGGATTTTTATGAGTTTACTGAAATCCCCAAGGAGCAAGTGCTGTCATGCCAAGATTAGTTTGGTTGTCTTGATAAGTAGGCAAGCCTACTAAAAATCCAAGGAGCACATCCAATTTCCTGCTTACAAACATGGCAGGATGGAGTGCACTGTTAGCATCTGGAATGCCTCCTTCTTCACATATTAATTTAGACAGCTGAGATTTAAAAATAGTATGAAGTCCTTGGTCTTTCTGAGCACTAAGAAGAACCTAGAATAATATCTAGATGCTATCTGGTCTGGTGAGCTCTCGTAGAAGGTTCTTTTTTAGATGATTTCCACCTTCTAATCTATTGCCCTCTTTTATGGGATAATACTGTTGGTGGACAGGGGGCAGGGGTTCAGGTACTGTTAAAAATGGTGTTGTGTAGTCTATGGATAAGATTTACCCAACACATCTGTCTTGTGAGTTGGCCAATCAAACCATGCCAAATACTGCATGAAAAGGCATTCTCTAATTGGCTCCATAGTAGGGCAGTCAGACAATGTTTCTGGGTTGATACTGTCTTTGTCTTGCTGATGCAGACCACTCCTGCCACTCTAGTAGCAACTTATATAGGTGCCCTCCTCTGCTGTGGGGACTGCTATTGAAAGGCTGCTGGATTTCTTAACACCAAAGGTTCTTGGCACACTTGTGGCTTCCTTGGAAGGATTTTTGTGGGGCTAAGCGCCTGACCCCAAAAGCTGTGAGCATTCTGCCCTCTTGCTGACATAGTTGCAGCTTGTCCTTAACCTTTTGCCCAAGCAAGGAAGATCCATTGATTGAGACATTGACAAATGCTGCCTTAAAGTGTTTCACAAATCCAGTGAGGTAAAGCCAGGCTTGACACTTGCTTCCACTGCATCCAGTGCGTTGTGTACCAGTCTTATGAATAACAAAATGAAGGGGTTTGGTGGTGATCATATAGGATTCCAATTGCTTGTGCAGATCCCCATCAGACAAATGTTTCAGGGTTTCCATGGTTTTGTCTGTCAGGTAATTTATCACCCCATTTGTAAAAGTACTTGATGCATATTCACGTTTCTCCAGCCTATGCATCAACTAAGACTCTTTGTTAGGGGGATGAATACCTTGAGCATCCTCTGAGATATCCTTTTTGGAGGCCACTGATACTAAAATGGAGTCCACAAGAGGCCTTTTACTGCAGTGGTGATTATTCTTTGGGGTCCACAGTCCACTGTCTGGTTTGACTGTAATAGGTTTTGTAACATCTGGTTCTCTCTCTAGGCTTTAGAACAGAACATGTTAATCAGTTTGTCGGGTGGAGGTACCACCCAGGCTGCCTGGAAAAAGGACCTGAATACCTCCTGTAGGATATAATCTCATTTCCAGTATCTCAACAGAAGTGGTATCTTCAGGAATTGATTATTGAGATCTCTCTCCCTCAGCAAGGTATCCGACTAGGTAAGAGCATCAAAGCAGACAGTGATTCCTTTTGCATATCCTTTTCCGGTGAGGACTTGAGGGGACTTATTTGAGCTCTTCTTGGGAGAAGGAGGCCCAGACCCATGAAACCTAGATAGAGTATGAGATCCTCTGCCATGATGAGAATGACTACTAAATAGCCAAACAGTTAAGCTTCTCTGGTATGGAAGGGGGTCCAGGAGAGTAAATGCCTGCTCACTCTTAGTGACCTGATCTAATCCACTCAACACTGAAAACACCATCAACATATCTAAGGCAGAAGCATTAGTTTTGAATGGCTAGGAAAAAGGGGGGGCAACCTCAGTGCTAATTGTCCATCCCAATTTATCTGACACTGATGTCACAAAGGTGAGCCTGAGCATCAAGGGATCAAATTCCAAGAGCATCAACATCAACAGCTCCAAAATATTTGATGCCAATATCAATGCTGAGAGCCTCCTGGCGCCGATCCTCTAAGGCTAAGTGGAGGTCAGTGCTGACACTGTCATGATCAATTAAGAACATTGGCATGAATTTTCTTGTCATCTTGTCAGTTCCAAAACTCACTGGGCTGAAACTGGGACAGGGCAAAGAACATTAATACCAATAGGTGGAACTTATTCTCATGCCATCCTAGACATGGAGAGGCAGAGAGAACAGCAAACTGAAGCTGAACCATCAAGAAAGCTGAACTCATCTTTTCCCAGCTGAGCTGAGTAGAGTTTGAAGGGACCTTGAAAAGTGAAATGAAGTACCTGATCTAGGCCTAGAAGACAAAATTGGGCTAACCCCTGCTTCAAGTAGAAGCCTCTTGCTTTCCTCCTCAGAGCTTAGTCTGTTGGTCTCAAGGAGTCCTGGTGAGGTAATCAGGCAGAACATGGAAGGAATGGAGATCACTGAAAGCCTGGGAATGAAGAAGAAGCAGTGGTTGTCCTGGTATCTTTGGCAAGGGTAAAGTTTCTCAAGTATGGAAGACTCAGTCTCCTCAAGCATCTGTTTCTCTTTCTACTTCTCTTGTCTTGGTGGTCAGTCTAATTTTGGGATCTTTATTGACCTCCTTTGCTTGAACTGCAGTGGTGGTGCTGCAGGAGCATTGTCGCCTCACGGTAAGATGTTGTCCTGTTCGATTCTCAGCTAGAGCGTCTTCTGTGTGAAGACATACATGAATGGACGTACCTTTGTTGAAGGTTGTGCATCAGGGCCGGCAACTCAGCACATAAAAAATCTACTGCCAATCATTAGCGGACTGGAGTTCCACTGTGGTGTCCCCTAAAAGACGAAAGACACAACAAATTGACCTTCTTTGCTTATTCTTTTTTGCTTTCTCTCATTAGCAAGTACTTCAACACTAGTTTGTTTTTCCTCTCAAGGAGAGTTCTACAAAGTTAAAAGAGCATGACAAAAGAAAAAATGAATGTGCTTTTTCTCATTCTTGCATGGGGGAATGAGTGGATTAAGGACCTTATATTGATTTAGTAACACATTTTAAGAGAGAGTAAGTAAATGATAAAGAATATTGAATACTATGAGGCTTTTTTTCAAGCAAATGAATGTATGTTTAGTAGCAATTCTGTATTTGGCACTCATGTCTCTATAGAAACAATCTTATAAAGAGAAATTGATGGTCTGGCTCTAATGTCTCTACAGAAACAAATTGATAATGAGAAACTGGATGTCAAGTTCTCATGTCTCCATGGAGACAATCTGAAAAACAGAAATTGGTTACAGTTTGGGGAGAAAAAGAAAAGAGAAGCTGGTGAGAGGATAATGTTCTCTGACAGAATTCAGGGTTTTTCCCAGCTGGGAAATCTATAAAGATAAACCAAAACCAGTTAGCACTTAGAATCACAGGCTGTACAATGAGTCTTAGCATGGATAACCTTTCTTTTAGCTTAACTCAAGTCTGTAAGTGTGACTGTCAGTTTGGGACATTTGTTCCTATTAGGAGCATTACATTTCAATATTTGAATATGTACATAGTCTTAGTGATAAATTAGTAGGTTTTGGGGGTATTTTTAAGGGCTTTCAATAAAACAAAAGGTTTTATAAGATGTGACATAGGCTCCAATTGATATGACAAGAAACAACTAGATAAAAGTTCTACCTGCCAAACAGTGCATGCATGTAACACAAAAGCTGGAACTAGACATTTAACAAAAATGTGTTATACATACAAGGTCGGAATAATAACTTTTCAATACAATAATGCTTTCTGTAATGTCTTTAAATGTCAATGGTCTCAAAGATTAATGCACAAAAGAAAGAACAGTGAACTATATTAAAAAGTATAGACTGAAAATAGCTATATTACAGGAGACACTTTGGAAATAAATGAACATATGAATTTGATAAAGAAAAGTTTTCAGGATGGTTATTTGGTGGAATATCTAGGGCAAAGGAAAACAGGATTACGTGTATTACATTCAAGAGGAGCTCCAATAGTGATAGAATTGGGGAAAAGATAATAATGGCAGATTTGTAGTACTAAGGGGCTACTGGCCAGGGTGGATGATTATATTGGCATGTACTTATATTCTACATAAAGCTACTATAATGGAGCTTAAGAAAATTCTTGGGAGAAATAATCAGTTTTCATCAAGGAATACTACTTAACTTGGGTGAATAACATTTGATTTGCAGCAGTGAATATATACTATAGGAGAGTATATTTTTGAAGAAATTTTTGAACATAGTTGTCATGGACGATAGGAATTCGTATAAGGAGTTCAGAGTGAATTTACATATTATTCCCCACAATATAAAAACTGGGCTAGGCTAGATAGAATTTACATTTCACAGAAACATGCATTTAACTGAAGGTCTTAATATGCACCCAATGATAACTAAAAGAAAAACACAGGGTAATGAAATAAAAATGAGACACCAGTGTTTTCCCATCAATCTGTTTAAAAGACAGGAATTTAAGGAATGGGTAGTGGAGATATTCAGGAGGTATTTAGAGGATAGAAATTACTCCTGAAAATATAGCTAGGGAATGGGATAATATTAAGGTGCATTTTAAAACAGGGTGGAAATAAAAGAAAGGGAGCTATGGTTAAGAAGTAACAAGAGTTATCTAGAAGGGAATCTCACAGAACAAGAACAGGATCAACTGCACACTGCTAAGCAAAAAGTAAGGGATTACTTCAATAATATAGACGAATTTAGAAAGATTGCAGTTAAGGAATTGTTTTTTGATAACCCTAGAACACAAAAACTATTAGCACAATGACTCAAGACAACAGAAAGTAGAAAGAGCTGTCTCTAAGCTTAGAAATCCTATAACAAGGAAGGTAACAAGAGATCTTGTAGAGATATTAGAAATATATCAGACATTCTATGAAGTCTGTATAAGCTAGAGAAATACAGAAATCAAGAAAAGATTCAAATGTAAATGTTTATGGAAGAATTAAATATGCCAAGGTTAAAGGTAGATGAGGTTCAATTACTAATGGTTAGGACAGGAGGAGATAAGATACAAATTGTGATGTCTAACCAATCTACAGGAAAGTCCTCAGGAACAGGTGGCGTTCATGTGAAAGTTTGGAAGCTAGGAGGGAAAAAACTGATAAAGATCTGGAATGTTTTGTTTAACAGTATTTTAAGAGAAGGAGAAGTACCAACATCCTTGAAGAAAGCAGTGGTAGCCATAATACTTAAAGAGGGTACAGACCCATCAGATCCATCTTCATACAGACCCATTTCAATATTAAACCATGCTTATAAATTATTCTTTCTATAATGTTTAAAAGAATGGCAAACGTAATCCTAAAATTAATAGATATGGAGCAATGCTGTTTTGTGGAGGGTAGGCAATCATTTGACAGCAATAACAGAACACTGATGATCCAGAGGGAAGCAGAATGTAAGAACATTCCATTGTTGTTGATGGGTCTTGATGCAGATAAAGCATTTGACAGAGTAAGCTGGAACTTTATGAGCAAGGTAACGGAAGCATTTGCATTTCCTGAAAAAATATATAAGGTTGATTAGGAGGATATAAGAGAGATTGGAGGGAAAAATTAAAGTGGCTGGGGTCCTCTCTGATAAGTTCTGCTTGAGCAGAGGAACCAGGAAGGGTGTCCTCTTTCCCCTTTGTTATTTGCATTATATTTAGAACCACTGGCAAAGAAAAACAACAGACTCAGAAATTCAAGGATATAATTGGTATGGTAGTCAAGAAAAGCTGTTTTTTTATTTGCAGATTATATTATTTTATACCTGACAAACCACAAAGGGACACTGCAGTATTGTGGAAATTTTTGACACAGTTTCACATCTTTTCGGTTAACAAATTAATGAAGCTAAAACAAAGGCAATAGTGGTAATTTATGTAACCACATATGAATTGGTACAGCAATATCCATATTTATGGGGGTATGATAAAATGAAGCACTTAGGAGTATGAATTAAAAATGATTCTGGTGTGGCAGCTAAGGATATGTGGGAAGATTCTAAACAAAAGCTAATACAAAAACTGAGAAAATGGGAAGCTTTATTATATGGACATGGATAGTAAGATTTAAGTGGTTAAAATGTTTTAATGCTATTAGTCTTATACATAGGTCAGGCATATTTTTATCAACTAGAGCAGAAGTTGTGGAAAGCAATTAATAAAGAGCTGAAGGACTTTATTTGGGAGGGGAAGACAGCAAGAGTCAAGGGATAAATTGATTATTTCAGTAGAACAGGGTGGATTGGGATTACCCAATTTGAAGAGTATTTCAGAGCTACACAGTTAAGACACCTATAGCACAAGCAGGAAACTATAATTCAAAGTGGAAAGTGTTGCTGATGAAACAGGAGGGGAGCTCAGGAAACAAGGAGAGTGTGGGACTTTGGATGCAGACCTTTAAGGAGGATAACAAACACACAGAATACAATAGCTATAAAGTAGCAGAAAGTATCCTAAGAACTAAGACAGTACAGGAATGGAGAAAGGAGATTCTGCTGATAGGGATAACTGCAATTAGGGATACAGACAGTAGGCAAGTGGGGGTTGGAATTTATTGGAGAAAACTGGCAAAGGAACCAAGGGATTGGGGAAAATAACTAGAGGGGGAAAGATGACAGAATGGGTAGACTCCAAGAATTATTTGGACTGCAGGTTAAAGACTGCCTTCCATATCAAGGATTAATATCACAGTACAGACTAAGAGAAAGAAATTGGGGGGGGGGGTGTCCTAAACAAAAGACCAGCACTGGTAGAGTTTTGGTAGAATCTAGAACAGAAGTTACCATTAAAAAAAGAATAATTAGTAAAGCATAAACAGTATTGCATGATAACTATAAGAATCAATCAGAGGAGGTTAGAAAGGACTGGGAAAAGAGATTGAATACGCAATTCACAAAGAAACAATGGGAAGATATATGTACGTCTCCCAAATTTGCAACAAAATCTAGATGATTTAGGATTTTTGCTTGGAAATGTTTACATAGATATTTTTATATCCCAAGTAGATTCCAAAGGATTTTTCCTCAGGTAGACAGCAAATGTTGGAGGTGTAATGGGAGAGAAAGGGATAATTGGGAACACATTTTCTGGAAGTGCAGTGAGTTGTCGAATTTTAAGGATTTCTTGCAGGATGCACTGTTGGAGATGCTGGGTGGGCAGATTGGTGTGATGAGGGAGATGATTTTTCTGAGCTATGACAGAGAATCAGAATTACCTAGACATGGTAAGGCCTTCCTGTGTCTAACTATGGTGGCTGCCAAAAAAGCAAGCATTAGAAAATGGAAATCAAAATCTATACCAACTATACTAGATGTAGTGAATACACTAACTGAGATAAAACAACTGGAATTGAAATCTTTAGAAAAGTGTGCAAACTGCATAGGAATAAATGGGAATTATGGGAACAATACATACAGGGGAACAATAAGGTTTAAAAGAAGGCAGGTCTTAAATGAGCTCTGTAATGCTTGACTGAAAATTATTGGGTAGATTATACGTGATTTATAATGTTTGCAACTCTAAGTGTGTCATTATGGTTTGTGATGTAAAATGCTTGTAACTAGGATTATGTTGGTGTGGTTTATTTTCATTTGTATAGATGTATGATTTCCCTGTGTCATAAGTGATGGTTTAAAAAAAAGGGCAGGAATTGACTACTTTATTTAATGTTGCTTAGGGTATATGATATAAAGCAATATATGTGAAGTATAATGTTTATAAACATGAATTTGTTAATACAGTTTGATTACTTTTATATAAATGTAAATGTGCCTATGTCACAGCAAAGGTTTTTGAAAAAAGGGTAGGAGCAAATTACAAAGAAACAATGGAAATTGTGGGAACAATACATGCAGAATAATGTTTTGAGGAGTGAATTTAAGAGAAGGCAGAAATTAAGGGATGTATGTAATGCTGAATTGATGACAGTTGTATAAAAGAATGTATGTAATGTATAACTTAACTGTGACCATATTAACATGTTTGATTTTATATAAATGTATGTCTACCTATGTTTTAAGTGATAATTCAATAAATGTGTTTAAAAAAAAGGAGAGTTCTAGGGCTAAAGTTTTTAAAAAACAGACTGTCGGCATCAAGCTGCCAGATCCAAAAACACATTAGCCATAACTCGTGCATAACTTGGTGTAGGATGTTATGGCCGCACTTAGAGCCTTTTTAAACCCAGAGGTCTTGTTCTCCATTATGAATAATCCACTAAGTGAAAAGCAGTATAATTCAAAATATCACCAACCAATTACACAGAAAAATCTGCAATACTACAATATAATTACCTATTGAACTACTCAAATTAGCTACAGAAAAGGAGAAAAGAAAATATCTTCTTTTGTTCTTTTTTTGACAGAGAATGGGAAGGGCATGAAGGGGAGAAACCTAGGTTAAAGAGAGTGTACAGAAGAGAAACTGGTAAAGAGTTAAGTCCTGATTAAAAAAGAATAGGAAATAAATCACTTATCTTTCCTCACAAGATATTCAAAAAATACTTCTAAACTTGAGCTGGCTCAGAGATGTTGCTGAAGTGATAATGGCAGCAGCAGCCAGATCTGGAGAGTAAGCAAGGAGCCGCACACTATGGGGCAAGGGAAAGGGTTCAACTTGGCCAAAGACTGGATGTTGCCACATAAAGGGCAACTTTGCTGGCCAGTTTAAGGGCTTCCAGTGTCCATATAATATCAACAAAATAATTAGCTTTTTTGTAAAGTAAAAACGACAAACTGTCACAGACATAGTCAATTAATCCAGAAGAAGGACAATTTTTATTCGATATTACATTTTTTGATGCAGAAGATTAAAGTTGTGAGCTACAGTTCCTGTTGTATAGGGTTTGATTCCCTCAGCCCTTGTTTGCCTAGTGTGTGACTTTGAGCAAGTCCATTAACCAGAAATTGCTTTGGGTAACTAACCCCTAAAGAGGAACTGCATTTCCAGTAGGGCTACCTTCTTAGCAAATGGTTATTGTTATTATGAATCAGTGATTTGTCTTACAGCATTTCCTATACACTAAAGAGGTATAGTCCTTAAATCTTCAACCCCTGCACATACCACAACACAATCATAAATTTGTTGACCTGTCACTTACTTAGCCATCACCTCATGAGCATCCACACATTTCAAGCCATGCAGACCTAAAACAATTCCTTTCAGTTATATCTCGGAGTATCCCATCATCAAATTATCTTTTACTTTCATAGTTGGAGATTTAAGTAAAGCAGATTCTAAATCTATTAAGGAATATATAACACCATCATTCACAGGCCCTCTCTTCACTTTCTTGGAAACTGTAACATCAGAATTATCTGGCCTTATCTTGTTGCAGTTTTGCTTGGACTGTCATTGTTTGTTAGATGTGGCTTTAACAAGAAGTAGACCAGCAGCAGTTCCTAATGTAGAGGAATCAGCTGGGAGGGATAGCAGAAAAGTTGGCCTCTCCACTTTGAGTTTCATTAACCTGACATACAGAATCCTCCTTTACTATACCACTGTGAGCCTCTTTAGTTTCCATTTGGTATGGGAGTGCACTTTTCAAGTACTGTGGTAAATTAAGAACAGGATACGTTTCAACTAAAGTACATAAATGCACATTCTCAATTTGAGAAATGTTATCAGTTTTGAGAGTATTTTGTGTTTGTTTCATGTTCTATTACCTGTACCTCCACTTCCTCTGGAAGTTATTTGCAGATAACACAAAGCTCTTAGTGTTCAATTTTACTGCTGTCTTTTCTAGGCCCCCAAAATATTTATGGTGTGCAACTTGCATTAGAAGCCCACTCTGTAGATTTGAAAACAGACCACACAATGCCTCTTCCTCCAGTAATCTTTTAACATAAACACGTAAACTATTCCATTATAATTATGTCACTTTTTGCACATAAAAAATAGAAAAGGGGACAGTGACATGGATGCCCAGATATACCAGTCACAAGTATATTATAGTGAAACTTATATCCCAACTTGTTAGCAGATAATTTTGGTTCTGATTAAGATAAGGGCAAACTAAAGCTGCAATAAGTGCAATAAAATGAACAAGTGCAATACCATGAAGCAAACTATACATAGATCTAAACCAAATTGAAATTGGTGTTGTAATCTCAGACTGTTGCAACCTATGATGTCAAAACTTAAAGGTAGTCTCCCCTCTTGTGAATCTAAATGATTCTGCTGCCGCATGTCTATATGCAGCACTGAAGTTGGTGAAATTATATTTTGTTCAAAATTATAAAATGCTTATTTATAAACCTACTTAGCCCTATTTAACAAGTAATTATTTGCTGGTTGGCCACCATGGCCTCCACTTGACACCGTCGGTCATGTCAATCTCTGCATCTTCATATAAAAGGCAATGCATGAGGCAACTCTCTTTTTACAGCTGCACTTGAGAAAGCAGATTGAAAACACAGGGAGCCAGGAAAGTGAGCTGAGCACTAAAGCACTAAGCTCAGACTGATGGAATGCAATAAAATTAGATTAGAAAGGATATTCCTTCCTCCACAGCAATGCAGCCACTTACTAAAACTCCACTGGCCAAGGGCAAACAGCTCAGCATTCGTGAGAAAGCCAATTAAATACAAAAGGAGATAGGAAAACAAACCAAGCAATGATCCAGCTACCATACACACTTGTGGAATACAATAAAATACAAATAAAATATATACTTCTCCTTTCACAACAACGCAGCTTTATAGAGATGTATATATGTAAACCAGGAGCTTCAGCTGCATGATATACAGATTGAACCAAATGTGATGACATTAATGCATTTATTATTTGAATCCTTCACTTTTAATTTCCAAACTGAGTCACTCCAAAGAATTATTTAACCACACAGTGCTATTTAGCTACCCAGGATACTAGTATCAATTGGGATTGATTGGTTTAAAAAATCTGTTATCTGTATATCTACATATCTGTTTATCTACCTGTATATTTCTTTACCTATTTACCTGTAATTCTTTATCTCCATCTAGCTATTTTGTCCACACACACACACAGACACACACACACACACACACACACACACACACACACACACACACACACACACCTATAGTACTGCCGAAACTATTTACACATTTCTTATACCAAAGTTATACCAACAGTGGTGGAAAGATGAAACTTATGAGTTAGTTCAAAATATAACAAAATCTTTCCAAAACTTTCAGGAAAAAAGCAGCTACTACAGAAAAGGCCTCAATCACACAATAATTGTTAAAAGCAACACAAGTAGCTCATGGAGAATGAGCTTACAGTTATTTTATTTTCCTCTGTTCACTATGTAGGTGCACTATCCCACAGGCCATTTTCAGCCATGACTCAGGCATATACCTCTCAACCTGTGAGTGCAGGACATCAGGACAAATCCAACATTAATGGTGGGGGGCATACTTCTCAAAGTCTTAGCTTAAGTAATCTGGAAAAAAACAAAAATAATAGGCAGACAAAGGCTCAAAAATAGGATCAATTTTTAAACATTGCTCTTACAAATTTAGAAAGTTGCTAGAATAACAGGTTTTGCATTAGCATGTATTTTCAGAAGGATGTAAAGTCTGAAACACAAACACATGTCATAATTTAGTGACTTCAATCCTCAATGATTTGTCAAAAAAATCAAAATGTTATGACAAACAGACTAAAAATATGAGGCAAAAATCTGAACATTCTGTGAATGTCTGGAAAGTTGAGAAATAGTGTGTGTGTGTGTGGGGGGGGGGGGCAAAGGCCTGAAATCAGGGACAGATTTTGAATATTGCTCTTGTAAACTTTGAAAGTTGATATAATAAGATGTTTTGCATTAGCATGCACTGTTTAAAGGATACAAAGACTGAAATGCAAATGTTATTTAGTGACTTCAATCCCCAACAATTTGTCAGAGAAACAAAACCTTTATGTGGAACAGACCAAAAATATGAGGGGAAAATATGGACATTCTACAAATTTATGAACAGTTAAAGAGGTATGCCTTGGCACAAAACCTTTATTAATCATAACACAGTGTGACAATTTTGAACAAGTACATAGTACTGCAAATTTGGATAACTGCAGAGTATAAAAAATGTAGATTATGTAGTTGCAATTTGAGACCAAAAGAAAAAAAAAATAAAACTAACATAACAATATTGGTTGGGAACAGATTAGCACATAGGTACGTTAACCACTTCCCTTATAAGATTGTTAAGTCTATTAACATAATTATATAGTTACATATTTACAACAAATAATTGCATCAACATATTTACAACAAAAATTGCATCTACAGCTGAGGTTGGCTTACATTGTCACTAAATTGATGAGAGGTGCGGTGAATGTACTTTACCACTGTATATAAAGAAACTGCATCTATATTTGTCCTTAAAGTACTTCATACATTTCTTTTTGAGTAGAAAATAGACTATATGGAATCATATGTCATGATTCTAGCCTGCTGGCACAATTTTGTTGAAGCACTTTGTTAGCACAATTTTTAAAGTACTGTCCTGGGGATGCTGAAAACTTGAAGACTTAATGTTATTGTTATTTTATTTATTTATTTATTTAACGTTTGTTTACCGGGATAGTCTGACTGGACAGCTGGTGCTTGTTTTCAGCAGAGGCCCGGGGAGAAAAGCTCCACACAGTACAAATTAAACAGTGGTAAAAAATTAAAGCAGCATTTGAAAAGTAACAGTTAACAGGTATAAAAAGTTTACAATGTAATCAGCAGTTGAAAACATGATCAAAAATGTAAGCAGGTGAGCATTGTTGGAGCACATTAGTGCTTAAAGCAGCTTAAGGAAATAACAGCTTTGCAATGTATTGGGGGGTTCAAGGTGGGCCATTGCAGTTGCATAGCCAGTTGGTGAGGAAGTATGACTTAAGAAGTTTTTTGAAAGTGACAGTACTATTTTGAAGTCTGATGCCAGGAGGAAGGGTATTCCAGGCTTTTACAATTTCATGGGGGAATTGAGATTCCCCAGAGCTACTTTTACATGGAACTTTTTCGATCAGGGCTTTGTTGGTAGAACATAATTGTCTTTTAGTATTGTAGAAGTTTAGTAATCCAGCTAGGGCAGGGGTTTTCTCAGGACAGTATAGCATTTGGGGTGTGAGCTTGTGTTGGTGGTAGTGTAATAAACTGGGAAATTCAAGCCAGTGTAATGTAAGTAAGGACTGGCAGTGGTGGGAATGAGATTTGGCACTGGTTACAAATCTGGCGATTTTGTTGTAGCATGTGGAGAGTATATTAAGGGCAGTCTTATTTAGGTTTGTTAGGACTGGTGATGCATGAAGTAGTGTTGACAGGAGATGGGGTCAGGCTATAGCAATTCTAGACTCAGTTGTAAGGACTTTGGAGATGGTTAGGGATATATATTTGTTGAATCTAAGTTGCTGGCCAATTTTAAGTCCTAGTAATTTTGCCTCTGGCACTGGGGTGATGAGAGTCTTTTTGGCTGAGGATATAGAGAAGGTGGCAAGGTCATTGTTCTTTACTGGGTGAAACAACATGAGTTGTGTTTTTTGGGGTTTAATATTATTTGTGATTTATTTAACCAGTTTTATATCATTGTGAAGGATTCCTGGGTATTTTGTTGAAGGAGCTAGATGTTAAGTACAGAACAGATTAGTGTAGTGTTGTCATCATATTGCACTACTTCAGCTTTTGTGGTAGCTAGATGAAGTTGGTTTGTAAAAATGTTGAAATGAAGGGGGCCAAGGACAGAACCCTGAAGTACGCCTATTGTGACTGGGAGTGGGGGGATAGAGAGTCGAGCCACTTAATAGATTGGGAGCAATTGTCTAGGTAACTTTTAAACCATAGTATGGTAGGGTTGTCGAGACTGAGCTCAGAGAGACAGGTTAAGAGTTTGTTGTGAGAAACTGTATCAAACGCTTTGGATAAGTCTAGAAAGATAGCAGAGACTAGCTTACCTTGGCTCCTGTGTGTGTTGATGGTGTTGGTGAAGTTAATAAGGGCAGTGGTGGTACTATGAATTGGTCAAAAACCGTGTTGAGTTTTGGATAGGAAATTATTGGTGAGTAGATGGGTAAAGAGTTGATAGTGGATACATCTTTCCAGATTCTTAAATAAGATTGGCAGGATTAAGATGGAACGGCAGTTAGAGAGGACTGTAGAGGGCCACCCTTGTGAAGGGGAATGATGAGTGAGGTTTTCCATAAGGATGAAGTGGTGTGTTCAGTAGTGGATCTATTTATCAGTAAAGAAACGGGGTAAGCTATGGCTCTGGAAGCAAGCTGAAGATACTCTGCAGGGAGATTGTCAGAGATGATGGTGGTGGGTTTGAGTTTGGATAAGAATTTTTGGATAGTAGATGTTGGTACTGGTTTGAGTGAGAATGGGGGGATTATTTTGTAGACCTGTAGGATGTTGTGTGAGGTTGGTGAGATTTGTGTTGTTAATAAGTTTAACTATAGAGGAGGTAAAGTAGTTGTTGAAACTAGACGCTATGTCTGTGTTTGATCTGTCTATGTTGGGAGGAGGGGCAGTGGTTCTACTGGGCTGAAAGATGTTGTTCACTGTAGGCCAGAATTTTTGCGGGTTGGTACTATGTTTTCTTTGTAGGGAAATATAGTGATTTTGTTTGTCAGTCTTCAATTTTTTTGCCTTATTGCAGAATTCAAGGAAGGCTTGCCTAGCTGTGGGTGTTTTGAGTTGGCGCCAGGTCTTCCAAGCGTTGTCCTTTTCCTTGAGTAAGGATCTTGTTGTTTTCTGTAGCCAGGGGGCTGGTTACTGCATATCCTAATTGTTCTAAGTGGGGCTAGGTGGTTAAGGCTATTTAGAAATGTTGAATTAAAATATTCAACTGCTAATTCTAGAGGAAAGGTTTTGTTGGGAGACCAGTTGCAGGATTTTAAGGCATCCAAGAAGTGATAAGTGGAGAGGTTTCTCTGGGTATGGGTTTGAAGTAGGGAGGGAGAGTTATTGGTTTTGAATTTATGTCTAAGGATAAAGGTGGGACTGTGGTCACTTAGAGAGTTGGGTAGAGTATCGCACTGAAGGGCAGTATTGGGGTGGTTTGTGAGGATCCAATCTAATGTGGATTCTTTTTTTTTTGAGGTTTTATCAATATGGGTGGTGTTTATATGAGTTGGGTAAAGTTGTAAAGGTTAATATGGTTAGTTGGTGTAGGAGAGTGGATGGTGTTCCAGTCGATGTTGACATCACCTAGCAGGATAGCTTTTTGGCGGAGGTAGTGGGAAGCCCAATGGAGTATTCACTCTAAGGTAGTCAGGTTGTTACCCGGGGTATATAAACACTGAGTAAGTTTAGATGTTTATGTTGGTTTAATAAGAGTTTTGCAGGTAGAATTTCTGCATTTTTGAAATTTGGGGGGGTTGCAGGAACTGGATTTTTAAGTTAGTTTTGTAGAGCAGGGCAACACCGCCACCTCTTTTGTCTAGTCTGTCAACTTTATGAATGTTATATCCAGATGGGTTTATGGAGTCATCCTTAACATGTTGCTTGAGCCAGATCTCTCTAAGGATCATGATATCAGGGTTATATAATGAGATTGTGGTGTGCAATTCTTCTAGGTTGTTCATAATGCTGCGAATGTTCATATTGAGTATTAGTAGGTCTGTGGGTTTATGGTGGAATGAAGGTTGAGAGTTATTTGTGTTATTTGAGGGTGGCGATGGTCCGGGGTTGGGGTGGATATCAGTAGTTGCTGAGTGGCAACATTGGTAATAGTTTTGAAATATGACTTTATTAGGCAGTTCAGCCTAAGGCTTGGTTGTTTTTTTGGATTGGGTGGCATAATACTTAGTTGAGGTAAGTTCAATAATGGATTGACTATAAATGGCTGGAAATATTTCAAAATGGATGGGGGGTAGGGAGTGGGAAAGGGTAGGGTGGAAAATTTGGGTTAATATGTCGAGTGGGTAATAAGTGATAACAGGTAGTGATAGAAACTATGGATAGACAGATGAATAGTAAGGTTAGTAATATGGGAATTTTGAAAAGTTAGGATTGGGGGCAGTAACACTTGGTGCAACTCATTTTGAAGGCTAGGGATGGTATTTAATTAGCTTGTGGGTGTAGAGTATGGACTGGTGTATGTTAGATGAGCTGTCTGTGGTGCTAAGATAATTATGAGGAGTGCTGTACAGTGAGTTAGTGGGTATTAATTATATATGTAATGATGTTAGGGTGGGGCTAGGTTATCTGAATGTGTGGATTGGATAGTGAGAGTTGTTGAGTGGGGGTCAGGTAACTTTGTGTTTGAATAAATGTAAGAGTAGTGGGGTGGGTGGGAAATGGGGGTGGAGTAGGGGAGTGGAATGAAGCTCAAGCACAGCAAGGGCAAATGGAGTGGGGCTGAACCCACCAAGACCACAGACATAGCACCAGAAATAAACAATCAATCCAGATTAAGCTCACCACATAAGTTAATTCCTTCACTGGCTCAAAAACCAAGAGTGTTTTAAGCAGCTGTAACTACTGACTGATTCAAAGAAAAAAATCAGAATATTTGAGCTGTACTGAATTAACGTTTAATTCTTGGGGGGATTGTGCAGCCATAGACCAGGCATAAGGGAATATTGGTTGGGAGCTGGGTAGAGCTTGGAAGTAAATAAGAGGTGGGCTGGTGTCTAATAGGGGCAAATGGCTAAGGAGAAAAATAAAAATATGGCTTTCCCTGTGTAATCAGTATCACTAGAGTGAGAGTTGTACATGGTTGAGTGCTGTTATCAAGTGGTTAATTAGGAATGATACAGCAGCACGAGGAGTTGAATTAGGGTATAACAGAGTAAGCTACTAGTTTGTCCTGTGAGTGTGCACTCTGCGTAACTTGTTATTTTGTTATAAAATTGGGTGGCGCAGTGGTGCAGCGGTTAATGCTGTCGCCTCACAGCAAGAGGTTCTCCGGTGCGATTCTCGACTGGGGTGCCTTCTGTGTGGAGTTTGCATGTTCTCCCTGAGTTCGCGTGGGTTTCCTCCGGGTACTCCGGTTTCCTCCCACATTCTAAAGACATGCTTCTGGAGCATTTCTCCCCAGGCCTCTGCTGAAAACAGGATCTGTGGAACCTAGTCGGACATTCCCGGTCAACAAATGTTAAATAAAAATAAATAAATAAGTAAATAAATAAATAAAATAAAATAAATAAAACAGTAATGTCTCATTACTTTACACATGTATTACTATTAGGTTAGTTAGCTATAAGAAGACTCCTATGCTGTGCACCCTGTTTTGCAGACCTGTTTCGCAGGTAAACTTTTTTTAGATGGAAATCACTTATTGGGTGTTCTGGAGGGTGGGGGAGGCCATCACACACTAGCGAAAGGGTGCAAGAGAAAGTGGAAAGTGGATAAATCTGCATCAGAATCTCTCTATTTTGCACAGCTGTTTTGCAGGTAAACTTTTTGTAGATGGAAGTCACTTGGGTGTTCTTGAGGGTGGGGGATGCCGCTGCACTCCAGCGAAAGGTGGATGGACACACTCACATTGGGAATGGCAGGGTCCATGGCTCAGGAGAGAAGGTGAAGTGTTTACTGTAAAGATTGTAAGGGAAGATTTTACCATGAAGATTATCTGCTAGTAATAAAAAGTAGTGGATATATATGCATGTTTAAATAGGAATATGGAAAGCAGAAGGTTGGCTAGTTCATACAGGAAACTGTTTAACTTTTTGGAAGGGTAAGTAATGCTGGCTGCATATAGGTGACAGGTTAATGAATCTACATATTTTACTTATGGTGGTCTGTATGGTAGAAGTATTTGTTGTTGAGTTTACTGCTATTATCAAAACCCTTTATTCAACTAAATGAATGAAAACACTGATAGCAAAACATACCTTGATCTGGGAGCTTGAGGTTGTTAGATATACTATAGCAGGCTTTTAACAATTTATTGACTGTTTCAATGATGGCTTCAGTATGCAGGATTTATTTATTCATTTTATTTTATATTTGCTCACCAGGGTAGTCCAGCTGGGCACAAAGGCCCCTTTTCAGACCTAGGAAGAAATGCTCTAGTACACGAAGTTCAATGAAAATCTTTTAAGTTATATCAACAATGTCAGGCAGAATGCACTTAAAATAAATGTCAAAACAGATAAGATAGTAACTATACATACATTCATAAGGCTTTTTATACTAATTATAACCTATACAGATATAGTTAAAAAAATAACTGTGATGCAAGACAAATGTCACAATACAGAGTACTGAGCTATTTACAAAGGGTAGATAGCAAAAGGTTGATTTAATTGTGAGATATAAATAAAGTGAGTGGTAAAAGAGTTAAGTCAGGCAAAACACACAAAAAAATATATATTGTTTGCAAGGGGGCAAGCCCCCCTGCACTTTCAGTCCTCTGAAATAAAATATACTAACTCCACTGTCATGTCACAGTGACGAAAGGGAGAAGAACCCCCTAAAAGCACACATTGTGGCAAAACTCACAGTGACATTAAATCCTCAGACTTCATCTGCTCAGCCAATGGGCGCAATAATGCAGATGTGTAGGTAAGCCCCTAGTACTGATCTCTGAGAAAGTCCATCACTAAAGACGCTACCTTCAGATATTACTGTGTTGACTGAATGAGAAATGTTCTGTTCATAAGATAGCTGGTTCACCAATTGATGACATTTTTACCACAAACCTAGATGTCTGAGTTAAAGAAGCAGGATGTCATGAGCTAAACTCTTGAACACCCATTTCAGCTCGACAAAAGTTGCACTGGCAAGATGACCTATGTCCCTACTTCAGTAATTTTTTTCTGTAATGTATTAATTGCTGTAATGGTGTTACTGCCTGCCCTGAGCCCATGCTAAGCTTCAGTGAATGGGTTTGCATTTGTTGATATGTTTAATGATTTGTGATTTAAGATTTTTTCAAATAATTCAGGTAGAGTGCACAGTACAGAGAAAGGTCTGAAGTGGGAGGATTTTTGGGTGTGACATTTTAGGGATAGGTATTTTCAAAGCATGCTTGAGTTTTCATTGAACAATACCTGTAGTGAGATAAAGATTAAACATATGGGTGAACAACTTAGTTATAATAGGAGCAGCCAAAAAAGGGAAAACAGCATGAAAGGAATTAGGATTTGTATCGCCAAGACTTATACTAATTATTACCCACTGCTGCTAGGTTACTTTGTGAACCTATTTTTTAGTGTTTCCTCAACGGTGCTTACTTGCAATTTACGACAGAACATGAATGAATGCACATTATTATTTTGCTGAGTTTTTCTGCATGCTAATCTGTAGTGAGTTCGGAGAGTCATGTAAAGGTTTTGTGTTTTCACCTAAGAGCGAAATTATGTAATTTTTGTTTTGTTTTATTTGAAACAATATTTTCTATCCATTTTCCTGATCTGTTGTTCACAAATAGATACCAAAAACACTATAAATAGGTTGAAAAGTAGGGATGTTATATGAGGCATCCAAAGTATGTCAGGCCTGCTCTGCAGGACCTATGCTTCTAATATAGCCCATATTGTACATTTAGATGGACGGGTTGGATATCCTTCTATGGCAACAGTGTACTGTGCAAGTCAGAGAACTGAGCTGCATTACTCCTTGTGGAAGTGAGTTGATGGCCTGGATTGATTATAGCTCAGGAGTGCAGGTAGCTGGAATGTGATGTAAGCTTGATTGTGTTCAATTTCTTGTAATATTGGAGGAGCCTAAGGAGAAAGACAAACTCAATTTCAGTAATTGGTTTGCTAGGTACAGCTGGACTCAAATTATACTTTATGCCCCCTGCTGATCTTAGTTTTAGGATAATTAGGTACCACAGTACTGCCCACATTTTGAGGTCTTGTGAATTGGTTTGATGAAAAAATGCTAGATTGACTTTGATACTATGAGATGTGTTTAGTTAGGTGAGAAACTTTGTCTTGTAATTTGAGTCAAGCATAGTGTGGTTGAATATGGGAAGGGTATTGTCTGTGTTGCCTTATGTGGTATGTTGAACTGCATTTCTGTACCAGTTGTCAACTGAGATGGCAGTCATGATGAATATTATATACGTTAATGTTGTTGTTGTTTTCTTTCGGCTTTTCCCGGTTAGGGGTCACCACAGCGGAACTCCAGTCTGCTAATGATTGGCAGTCGATTTTTATGGTGCTGAGGTGCAAGCCCAATGCCAAACCTTCAACGAATGCATGCCCATTCACGCATGTCTTTTGAATGCCACTCTACCGCAGGGAGGACATGCAGACTCCACACAGAAGGCGCTCCAGCCAAGAATCGAATGGGAGATCCTCTTGCTATGAGGCAACAACGCTACCACTGCACCACCGCAGCTTAATATTATATATGTTAATACAGCAGTCCTAAACCTAATTAACCAAACATGAAGTTTACTACAATGTTCTCTAAATGTCCTTTGTTGTTAGTATAGTAAAAATTATAAGATGGGATGAAGGAAAAATATTATTAAAGCAATAATAATATATATTCCCTGACAGGGAGCTCTGTCATGCAGATGTATACCCCAAAGTTGGCAATGATGGATGCTTTGCAAGAAAACTGTCTACAGAAGTTAGTCTAGGTGTTGTAAAGTTAATAGAGTAAAGTAACAGCTAGCACTGTTAACATTAGTGGAGAGGGTCTGGAAGTGAAAAGATAATTTTAATAAGTAATTAAACCACCACATTGGAGGAAAATAAAAATATAATTTTTGTGAGTAGAACCCTTCTGCCCCCAGTGGATGGGATAATGAGAAGAAAGTCTTAGGGTAGCTATGATATAATTTGCTGCCTCATGAGTGTAGGACAACAGAGATAGCCTCAGGGTAAGTATACTCCCTAGCAGCCACAAGTCAGTAAGAAAGCAAGATTGAAACCTCTGGTTAGCTCCCCGCATTCCTCAATGCTAGCACTAAAAAATCACTGTTTAATTTTAGTCTTTTGGATATGTATGTTACACTCTGCTACCACCAGATTGTAGAAGGGAGAGTTACACCCTGTTGCAATCAGGTTATACGAAAGAGAAGAGTTAGCCTAAGTTATAACCTGCTGAAACCAAAGTGCAGAAGTGTGTGGGTAAGGCCTTAATGAGTTACACTTTGCTGCCACCATAGTGCAGAAATGTGAGGGCACTGCCTTACTGAATTACATGCTGCCACTACCAGAGTGCAAGAAATGTGAGGGTGAGGCTTTATTGAGTTACACACTGCTGCCACCAGAGTGCAAAGATGTGAAGGCAAGCCCTTACTGAGTTGTGCATTGCTGCTACCAGAGTGCAGAAATGTGAGGGCAGTGCCTTACTGAGTTACATGCTGCCATTGTTAGAGTGCAGAAATGTGAGGGTAAAGCTGTACTAAGTTACATGCTTCTGCCAACAGAATGCAACAATGTGAGGGCAATGCCTTATTGAGTTAAACTCTGCTGCCACTAGAGTGCAAAAATGTGAGGGTGGTGTCTTACTGAGTTACATGCTGCTACTACCAGAGTGCAAGAAATGCCTTACTGAGTTACATGCTGCCACTACCAGAGTGCAGAAATGTGAGGATAAAGCCTTATCGAGTTACATACTTCTGTCATCAGACTGTAACAATGTGAGGCAATGCCTTGAGTTACACACTGCAGCCAACACAGTGCAAATATGTGAGGGCAATACCTTACTGAGTTAAACATTGCTGCCACCAGAAAGCAGCAAAAATATGACAGTAGTGCTTTACTAAATTACATGCTGCTGCCACCAGAGTGCAAGAAATGTGAGGACGATAACTTACTGAGTTATACGCTGCTGCTGCTGCCAGAGTGCAGAAATGTGAAGGTAAGGTCTTATCGAGTTACATGCTGTTGTCATCAGAGTGCGTAAATCTCAGTGCAATACTTACAGAGTTACATGCTGTCACCAACAAAAGGCAGAAATGTAAGGGTAATATCTTACCTAGTTATATACTGCCACCATCAGAGTTTAGGGCAGTGATAAGATAGTCTAAGGGTAAGCACACTGCAGTCTGCTGCTTCAGAGTGTGGAAGGGACAGAAGATTGCTTTGGGGTAAGAATGCCAACCACTTCTTCCACCAACATAGGGAATATTTGTAAAATATGCATGCTGTAAATAGAACTTGAAATATAGTGTATCACTGTGATTTGAGTGATTAAATTACTTATCTGACTGAATAAGACAATTTCTTCCACGTAATGACTACAAAAAATAGCACTGGAAATGTCTAATTCCTTGAATACTGCTAAATAAGTTTTCCTTTATGGGACAATGAGCCCAGTGGACCTGTTCATGAAACAGTTAACAAATTAGGAAATTATGTGTATTTTTTTCTTTTACACTATGGTCACCAACAAGCTTGGCCAATAGATTAACATATGGTGACTGCAATCTCCTCACTGTAATGTTCAAGCAGACAAAGCATTTACATGATAATAAAATATTATCCATAACACATAAATCCAGACCTAGGTGCTCTCAAAAGTGTAAAAGAAAAGAAGATGAAACAAATCTTCATAGCTAATAAAAATAGTCCAAAACCAAGTGTGGAATGCCATTTGAAAGGAAGGTCTTCATATATGTCAAATGGTAAATGTGTTCCGTGCTTCTTCTGTCTTTTTAGCTTCTTGGTGACTTTGCTATCTGGACCATTAAACGTGCACCAATTACCAAAGCAGCACAATAAATCAGATCAGTTCTTGCTGCTAGTTAGACTTAAGTAGCTCTTTATCCACGGCAGGGTGATAGAGGAATTGCAGAATAATGAATGCACATTTTATTTTCATACCTAACACTGTGAGGGAAAATAATAGTTAGCAAGTTGAAGCAAATGCCAAAACATTTAAAATACAATCTAAAGCAAACAAAACAAGAAAAATGACACAGATGGCTGAGTTTGTCACAACTATTTTACAAAATGGTTAGACATACAAAGAGAGATTTTATAAAATAAAATGGGTCAATGCACCAGCCAGTGTGGTCACAAAATCAAGAATTCAAGCTACAGATGTAATTTCAGCAAATCTTAAAAGTGGACCTTTTATTCAGCTGTTGTGTTTACATGGTGTTTATATGGCTAAGTCAGTTTGCAGATTATTGTTTGCTTACATGCCTGACTTAAAAAGTGACACTTCATAATAACAAAACAGCTTAAGATAATAGCTTAAAATACCTGAATTCCGATTCCATTAATTTAATTTGCTAACTTCCCTTACTATTACAAAACCATGTGTTTTTGGGAGAAAGATAAAGTTGCCATAGTAGTTAAGGTCTTCACTTCACAATCATAAGCTACATGGTTGGAGCCTGACCTCCTACCAATGCTTGTTTGGAGTTTGCATGTTCTCTTTCTCTCTCCTTGGGGTTCTTCTCACCTTCCAAAAACATGCTGGTCAAACTCACCCAAGAATGGAGTTGCGGGATAACAGCACAGACTCTAGATGGTTCCTACAAGGGGAAGAGTTATATAAGCCAACCACTTTGGGCATCAGCTGTAGTGTGCAGTATCCTCTGGAGCTAGCCACTCAATAGTGCAAAATTGGTGATTTGGTTGTGTTGCCTGCTGCTTGTGGTAAGTGGGTTGAGCAACTGGCTAGGGACCTATGCTAATGGTGGGAGGGGTCCATATGCTCCTACTATCCAGTATGTGCCTGCCATAAAGCCCAGGTTTAGCAGACAACTGGCTGACTGGCTGGCGCTGAGTTGCCCAGTGTGGGTTACCTGGGATAACTCTGTTAAAAATAAACCAAACCAGTGGTCTGAGTGCCCAAGATAAAACTGGTAAACCTGAAGTAAGGCACACACGGAGCTCAGCAAAATGGACAACTGCTTTAATGAACAAGCACTAAAACAATCCACAGCAAGCCAAATCACAGCAGCATAGCACAGTAAACAAAATTGCAAAGCACAAGCAACAGCACAATAACGCTATAACGTTAATCCACATACGTTTTCGTCACAGTAACTTCATCAGATACCTAACCTCTCTTCCTTTGGTGAATAAATAAACTAATCTAATTCAAATGAATCAATGTGTGAACAAATTCAATTACACATGCAGAATGCATTAAAACACATGTACCTTAAAGGTGAATGAATCTAAAAGTTAAAACCAAAAGTATAATGAAATAGCACCATCTTGTGGAAATTAAATTAAAGGCATGTTCTTCTTAAAAAATAAATACATATATTATTATTAAAATAAACCATAAAATGCTTGTATATATAATATTATTTAAAAATATAAATATAAATGTTATTATAATAACATACTACAATTTAGCAGATCTCAATTTCAGCACAGGTTTCAAGGATAACATTTCATTTAAACCAGGGGCAGAACTTGCATCAAGAATAATTTGCCGATATAGTTCCCTATATTCCAACCGAGTCTCCCAAGGCCCTCCCCTGGGGTTTCGTGGGACTACTTATATGACAAAAACTGAAAATTAGCTTTGCCACAATTGTTTTGATGTTTAAACAGAGCATTATTATCTTTTCTTTTTCTTATCTCGTATAAATGCTCGTAAATTCTCTGTCTCAATTTCCTCTCGGTCTTGCCAATGTAAAAAGAGTCACAGATTTCACATGTAGCAATATAAATTACTCCTGTGGTATTACAGTTGGCAACCTTGAGTAGTAATATACTTGTTCCTCTTTTTCAAAAGAATAGAATCACCTTCCTTGATGTTAATGCAATATGGGCAACGCCCGCATTTTCGTGTCCCTTTTTTGTTATTGTTGTTACTGAGGTTAAGGAAGTTTGTCCCTTCCAATGTATTCTTGATGTTACGTCCCTTCCTATATACACATTTAAATGGATTTTCAAAGATATGATTTAAGTCAGACAAACTAGCAAATTTTTTCCATTCTTTACTAAGAATACTTCTCACCAGATTACTCTCCCCGTCAAAAGTGGTAAACATGGCAGAATGAAAACCTTTTTCTATAGTTGTGGCAATAGCAGTGTTTGTCTCAATATTTTGTACTTCCAATGTAGGTAGGGGTACACCCAAAATTGGAGCAAATCTTCCTGTTCTTCCTTCCTTAACCTCTACAATAACTGATGTTAGGAGATCTATTGGGTACCCCCTTGCTCCAAACATACTCTTAATAAATTCACATTCAGTATTAAAATCCAGATCGTCGGATGTCATCCTACTGGCTCTCACCAACTGACCTTTAACTATTGCTCTTTTTTGAAAATGTGGGTGAGAGCTTGTATAATGCAAGTAAGCATTAGAAAACATATCTTTTCTAAAAATTTTTGATTTAAAACCTTCCCCCAGTCTCTGTATATTTACATCTAAAAAACACAATTCAACTTCATCTACTTTATAGGTGAATTTTAAAAAATGAGTTGTATTTGAAATATAATCAAAAAATTCCATGATTTTTTCCAGGGTATTGTTCCAAAAAAGACAAATATCATCCAGGAAGCGCCCATAGTAGTTCCAGTATAGTTTAAAATTAGAATTGTGAACAAATTTTTCTTCCCAATACATTAAAATGATGTTGGCATATGTAGGTGCACAATGGGCACCAATAGCTATGCCTTTAGATTGTCTAAAATATTCCCCTTGGAAGAGTATAAAATTATTGTTTAAAATCAATTCCATTAAAACAAGGCATGTACGAAATACCTTGAAAGAAATATTATTCTTGCTTCCCAAAAACTCTTCAAACCAAACTAAACCTGTCTCGTGAGGAATACACGTAAAAAGGTCCACAACATCCAAAGTGATAAAACTAGAGGTGTCAACCTGTTTAGAATTATTAATATGCCTTAAAAATCCCAAGAATCCTTTAACACATTAGGATGTTCCATCACCACATTCTTGAGATGTACATCTACATATTTTGCCAGTGGAGCAGTAATAGAACCCTCCGCAGATACAATAGTTCTGAGAGGAGGGTCATCAGGATTTATGTGGACCTTTGGTATACCAAAAATACAAGGCACTTTGGGTTGTTCAACATGTAAATAATTATATGTTTCCAGATCAATCAGCCCCTCTAAAACTAAATTATTTAAACATAGGGAAAGTTTTTTATAAGCAATATGAATTTCCTTCATAGACACTCTCTCATAGGTATATTGGTCATTTAACAAATCAAACATTTTTGCCTCATAATTAATATGATCCATAAAAACCACCCCACCTCTCTTATCAGGCTTCATGATTCTAAGATTTTTATTCTCTCTACATAAACTGAGTGTATGCATTTCTTCAGTAGAAAGGTTTGGGCTAACCTTGTTGTACTTAAGTTTATCTCTTAGCTCCTTTTCAACCAAAACTTCAAAATTCCTAAGCTGGGGGTGAAGGGGCAGATTGAACATACTCTTCTTTGTTAAAACAGTGGCATTTTTTCTTATATTACCATTAAAAAATACCTCTAAATTTTTCTGCCTAATAAAAAATTTAAAATCCAATAATAACTTCGCTATATTGGCCTTAACATTAGGAAAAAAAGTAAAACCTTTAGTATATAAGTTGAAATGACCCTTAGTAATGGGAGTAAGGGTATAATTAAAAATGTGAAAACCATTGTAACTAAACATACATTTATTAATCACTATTTCATCTGAAGGAATTACCTCCATGGTACCTTTTGACCCCTCTGGTTCTGATAACCGTACCTGTAGTCTACTGGGTCCTTGTTCTTGAGTCACTCTGATCTCCTCGGGGAGGGAAACTCTAAAGGGTCATGTATGTCATAACTATTAAACTGAGTTTCAGCTGGTAAATTGTCATACCCCATGTCTCTTTCACCTCTATACTCATGTGGTTGGTTGCGAAAATTACCCCATGTGTTCTTTGGTTTAGGGTATTGTGTATTGTTTTTGTACTCCTTTACGTCCCTTTCCACCTTTCTAAATTTTCTTTCATAAATCCTAGTACATTTTACTTCTACATCTTTAAACATTTCATGATATTTAACTCTTTCACACTCAATGCCAAACATTAAATCAGTGACAATCTTATTATTAATAATTTCAATCTGAGAAAACATTTTATCCATTTCCAACTCATTGTTTCTAATTATAGCCTTCATAATTTCAAACCCACATTTATCAAATGCACAAATAAGGTTCTTATGAAAGTCTGAGTTTTCCACAACATTGTTGGGGTATTTTCACACCTGAAGACCTTTAGGAATAGCTACAGATGTAATTTCAGCAAATCTTAAAAGTGGACCTTTTATTCAGCTGTTGTGTTTACATGGTGTTTATATGGCTAAGTCAGTTTGCAGATTATTGTTTGCTTACATGCCTGACTTAAAAAGTGACACTTCATAATAATAAAACAGCTTAAGATAATAGCTTAAAATACCTGAATTCCGATTCCATTAATTTAATTTGCTAACTTCCCTTACTATTACAAAACTATGTGTTTTTGGGAGAAATATACAGTTGCCATAGTAGTTAAGGTCTTCACTTCTCATGCATAAACTACATGGTTGGAGCCTAACCTCCTACCAATGCTTGTTTGGAGTTTGCATGTTCTCTTTCTCTCTCCTTGGGGTTCTTCTCACCTTCCAAAAACATGCTGACCAAACTCACCCAAGAATGGAGTTGTGGGATAACAGCACAGACTCTAGACGGTTCCTACAAGGGGAAGAGATATATAAGCCAAACACTTTGAGCATCAGCTGTAGTGTGCAGTATCCTCTGGAGCTAGCCACTCAATAGTGCAAAAATTGATGATTTGGTTGTGTTGCCTGCTGCTGGTGGTAAGTGGGTTGAGCAACTGGCTAGGGACCTATGCTAATGGTGGGAGGGGTCCATATGCTCCTACTATCCAGTATGTGCCTGCCATAAAGCCCAGGTTTAGCACACAACTGGCTGACTGGCTGGTGCTGAGTTGCCCAGTGTGGGTTACCTAGGATAACTCTGTTAAAAAACAATCAACTTATCAAACATGTACTAACAATTGCTGCACTTAATACAGGTACACTGACAGGATGAATTTGGGAAGGTGGTGGTAAGGAGGAAGCTGGATGTTCTCTGTATAAAAGAATGGAAAGGCAGTGCAACAAAGACACTTCTTTGGCTCAGCATCTGACAAATAAAATATCGTGTGGTGTGGGAATTGTAAGGAGAGGGTTCAAAATACAGTGAGAGATGTCATCAGAATTTGAGCCAGAGTCATGGCAATCAGACTCCAACATAAACGTATGGCAGTATTCATGATCAAATTCCTGTGCCCCACAGCAAGGTTGTGATAAGTTGCAAGACCTAGACAATGGACCAAATGACTTGGTGTTCATAATGGGGACAACAAATGCACATATCAGGACAGACAGAACATAATACGAGGACTGCCTGGGTCTGTATGGTTGGGGCAACAGGAATAAAGATGGAGAGGCCATTCTAGACTTCCTGTCTGGGATATGGCTTGATGGTGGCCAGCACATGGGTCAGCAAGAGTGACAAACACAAGATCATATACAAGAGTGTCTGGCATACAACCCAGGTAGACTTCCTCCTAGTAAGAAAAGGGAACTGGAGTAGAATTACATAGTCATCCCCAGTGAAATAGTCAGCCACAACATAAACAATTGATATCCACAATCAGTTGCAAGCACTGGTTAGAGAATGTTATAAGATCAGCAGAGACTAGGCTGAAAATCTGGAAGTTGACTGAAGAGAAAGCATAAATGTTCAAGGAAGTACTCAAGCATCTTCAGGAAGAAGAGGAAATAAGTGGAGTTAAAGAAGAATGGCAGTGCCCCAAAATGGCATATGTGAGAACTATATAGAATATATAATTATTTCACCCCTCTC